>NC_136267.1:21326940-21526940 GCF_964187855.1 Myxine glutinosa | reverse complement strand
GCTGGTCCAAGTTGTCGATTTGATGCGTTAATTCTGCCCACAAGTTCTCGATCGGATTCATATCCGGGGACATGGCAGGCCACTCCATATGCTCTACACCACGGTCAGCAAGAAAGTGTTGGATCATGCGAGCACGATGAGGCCGTGCATTGTCATCTTGGAAGACAAAGTTTCCTCGAAAGGCTGCACGAGCAAATGGAAGCAATGTTTCTTCCAGAATGGCCCTGTACTTGAACTGGTTCAGGTTTCTATTCAGAACAACCAGGTCAGTTTTGCCACCTGCGTGAAAAACAGCCCAAACGGTCACCCCACCACCTCCAGCTTGGACTCTTGGCACTATACAATCTTCATTGTAGGCTTCATGCACTTGTCTGCGCAATCAGACGCGGCCATCTTGATGATAGACCAGAAATCTAGACTCGTCACTGAAGATCACGTGATTCCAGTGTCCTGGC
The DNA here is from genome assembly GCF_964187855.1 of Myxine glutinosa. NCBI lineage: Eukaryota > Metazoa > Chordata > Myxini > Myxiniformes > Myxinidae > Myxine > Myxine glutinosa. Next base: position 21,526,485 of record NC_136267.1, on the reverse strand, counting down.
TGCCATTGACGGTGCTCTCTGGCCCACTGCAATCGGCGCTGGCAGTGTTGTCTGGTCAGGCATGGCTTTCTCAGGGGACGCTTGGCACGATAGCCTGCTTGAACCAGTCGTTGGTTGACTAGCCTTCTGGATACAGGCACATTTGTCAGTTGATGCCACTCAGCCCTAAGCCGATTAGCTGACTTGGTACGGCCATTGCGGACTAACCGTGCAGCAGGCGATCATCCCTCCTTGTGGTTCTGCGGGGACGTCCTGGCCTCAGTATTGGAGTAGGGACACCCCTCTGAACATTTCGTTTCAAGATCTTTGACACCTGACCTTGAGTGATGCCATACTGCTGAACAATAGCATGCTGTTTCATGCCGGAATTTCGTAAAGCCACCACTCCATGACAAACAGCATTGTCGAGTTGACGGACCATCTCCAGAGGAAGCGGCAATAACTTTTGTAGACGTGCAGCAGTTGTTTTCCTCTAATACAGAACGCAACAACCCTTATATACCCGATTGTGAAGCCAATCGTCAAATGTACCTGTCTGTACATTTTGTCACGCCACCTCTGATATAATTCTGTTATTGACTTCTTGCTGTGACAGACAATCAGTGACATGGTTCTTTTAACAAAGAAATCACCGATGCATATAAGAAACTCACCAGATTGATATACTGAGTTCAGAAAGTAAACCCAAGTCAAGAAAAAAAAAATATTCCATATTAAATGCCAAGTCTGTATATGGTAAGGGGCAGTGTACTTTGAATGTAACTGTAGCTCTGTACTTGTTTTGTTTTTTTACTTGCTCTACCATAATAAGTACACGTCAATATTGAACCACCTTTCCACATGATCGAAAGCCTTCAAAAGAGGTGACTTGATAAATGTTTCGGGATTTTTCTGACACCAGGAATTTGAGCATGGTGAGGATACTCTAGCCGCCACGGAAGTGCAAGAAAATGAAGAATTACCAGCAATGGCCATCTCAGCTCCAGAGGTAAGCCAAACTGAAACCCAGGCGGATTGGACTTTCATAATTATATCGTGTAGGCTGTTGTTGTTGCTCAAGTCAGATCATGATCACAGTGCTGTAATGGATGTTTAGACTTTATGAACAGACAAAATGTGTTATTTTTGCATTTCCACTCATTATAGCTCATTGTATGTTGAGGCAATAGGAATGAGATCACATGAACTTGAGAGATTGCCAATAAGGCAAATGCTGTAAATGTACTAATTGGAATCTAATTTGTGGCAACATGCCAGTGGATGAAAGTGGTCAATCTAGATTGTTTTACCTTCATAGTGAAACATTGTCTTTGGTTTGGCCTGCTTGGCCTTCCCATCTGAGCAAACAGCTGTTTATGCTGAGGTCAAAGGTTAAAATCACAAAAACTGTGTTAATTTTGTCTGTTGGCTCAAAACGTTCTTGAAAATTGAATTGGAACGTGTAATCATGTATCGTAATGTCCTTGTCCTACACGTAATAGATACACACACTCCATGAGCGTTAGACGTGCAGGTTTTTTTTTTTTAAGTAAATAATTATCGGTAATTGGAATCGAAACCAAAGACCTAATTACCATATATTTTTAGATCTGTTGATCCCGGTCTTTCGGACAAATCCAAAGTCATCTATTGGGTGATCTGCATTGATCCCGGTCGGTAAATAGTACTTGGCAAAACAGAAAAAGTATTCCCTCTTTGCTAGGAGACAATAAAACAGCTGGACAGTCTTCCAAGCGTAGAGCACTCCGATTGGAGGGTTTGGCACAACAAATTGGCATCATGTGCTTTGCCAACAGAAAATAACACACAACGGAGCATCGTCGACAATATCATCCTCTCATTGGCAGCATTTTGTTTTCTTTCGTACACAATGTCGAGGCTCGTGGATGAGCGAGGATATAGAACGGATCAGGATGTAACGGGACAAAAGGAACAGTAGAAAGAGAGAGGGACACATACACCAGCAGAATGGTTCAGGGGACAAAATAGAGGGAGACTTGAAGAAATAAGGGGGGAGAATGAGGGCAAGGGGAGGACATAGAGGGTGGACAAGATAGACACAGCTGCCAACTCTCAGGAAGGAGAAAATGGAAACTTGGAATGGGGAGTGCTAGTGGGGTAGAAAAGATAATGCTTGTGGATGGGGGATGATCTGAAATGGTGGTGAACAGGTGTCTTCAAGCCACGGAGGGAAGAGTGCGATTGAAGAGACCGAGGAAGTTGCCAAAAATTTGGGAAAGACAAAACACAAGGGGGCACTACCACCCCACCCATCAAAAATTCGGGAAAGACAAAACACAAGGGGGCGCTACCACCCCACCCATGCACTGGCGTAGAAGGGAATAAATGAACGAGTGGATCCGTAATCCTGCAGGTAACACTATCAGATGTCATGCCCACAGCCACGACGCACCCACCTCATTTACCGTGGGGTCGCTGCCTAAGGTAAACGTAACCGGACCAACAGACAACGATCAAAAACGGTGTGGGTGCAATCATCTATTGCAAGGACGTGATGCCACCTCCTCCATCCTCTACCCGTCACCATTTCCCCTCCTCTCGAGGGTACTGAAGAACTGATGCACGTTACCTGTATATTCCTGAAAGAAGACCCCCCTGTAGTGGAAACATTGAGCCCGAGCCTCGCGTTACGAGGCGATTGCTACAGTTGGTGGTGCCTTTGACTTATCCTAAGTACGTCTTCCACATTTTTCCAACAAGGTGCTGCAGTTACAAGTCATTTTCACACCAACCTGGCACCTGCATTCCTTACTGTGAACACTGAGGCACTTGCAAATCAAGAATTCCTTTTCCTTCCTCGAAAGTAATTGTTAACTGTTTTATTTGAGGCATTTCACTTGGAATCTTTTGCTTTGTCAAGTACTCTGCATGGCGAACAAGATATGTTAATGATGATGTCATTGTTGTTTTCATAATGACGTCATAATTCGACAAGTACAACCCTTGATCCGATCAGTGTGAAAAAGAAATTCTCTGCAACCGTTGGTCCGATGGACACAAAAATTTTTATCATAGAAGCGACTCCTCCTGCGGAATTTTTTTTAATGATAATTATGACGTCATACGTTACATGGTACAGGTGCCATCTTGGAAAAAACGAAAAACATTGCCCCTCTATATCACCAAAACTGCTCCATGGAAAAAATTGAAACGTGACCCAATGTAAAGAACTTCGCATGGGAAATAGGTGTTGTTAATGATGACGTCATTAGTTCCTTAATTATGACGTCATAATTGGACAAGTACAACGCTTAGTCTGATCAGTTTGAGTGAGCATGGCCTACGCAACAATTATATTAGAGAATGTAAATTTATGATGTCATCGCTCACGTGGTCTGCCAGCCATATTGGATCAAAGAGAAAAAATCCTTCAAAAACAAAGAGTTGGCTCGCACCAAATTCACTGTGTGGGATAAGTATTCTATGAATACCATCTAGTTTGTTGATGGTGCCTGCAATAGCTCGCCTACTCCTTGCGAAGGTGACTGTGGGATATTTAACGTCCACCAACGAATGCTGGCAGATGGAACGCTCGTTTAACATCCATCTGAGGGACGGCACACATACTGATGAACCACCGTGCCTGTGAAACACCGGGATGACAGTTTGTAGCTGGGTCGGGATTCGAACCTAGGATAGACATCTTAGAGTACAACGTGATGTGACTAGGTCAGTGCGTACCTTTATGCCATCCTGACAGCTCTATATGGTTAATGAAACATCTGAAGACAAATTGCCCAATGGCCATGATGTATATGATGTTCTCCTTAGGATACGCAGACTTAACCAATTACAATGATTCAAACCTAACCCATCCCAAGATGAATCGAAATTTATTGCGGAGTTATTTCTTATCAAATTATGTTATTTTATGAAAAAAGGAATCTGTGCGTGTGTGTATATGTATGTATGTATATATATATATATGTATATATATATGTGAAGAATCAGCTCTTCGTTTGCAAAAGAAGTCCACAATAGCCTGGAATGGCGCAGCTTTATTAATAACCAACTTATACGGATCCGGAGGAGACCGACGTCTACAGCAATCTACAGCAAGAACATGCCACGTCAAGCCTTCCTGAAAACACATTGATTCCCAGTCCATTTATATAGGGACACGTTTTATCAGGAAATCTCCGAGGGAACAAACAACACTGGGAGAGGTTCCTCCCACCGTTATCATTCGGGGGAGTCAGCCCGTCCTTATCAATTGTTTTTCTGGGCTCCGAGAAAACAGAACTGTAACTCACAAAGAGAAGAGTGTATGCTTAGCCAAACAAACCCATATATTTTATGGGTTTGTGTACATGAGTAATCCAAAGCATGTTTATACAGAGTCATGCGTTTGCTGAGATTAAAACAAAATATATATAGTTAACGATAGGTTCATGTCATTCTACTTGCATTACGCTAAAACAAGCGCATGTGGGCGTGGTTTTACGACCAGCCTCGAAAAAAGCACACGTATACAACCCGTTCAGCATGACCTCACTCCAAGCCCCTCCTCATCCAAAACCAAAACGAAGCAAAAACCCTTTATCCACTTTATGAAACAGCACTTTTAGACATCATACAAATCACAACACATTAGCACCCAACGTCTATAACTGAACTTTAGGCAATAACAAATCTACTACTTGACATTCCTTCCTCTTGTCTCGTCGAGACAAAGTATCTTAAGAGACAACGTGCCACATCGGGCTTTATTGAAAAATAATTGTGTAATGCGGGTATTGAAAAAATAATTGTGTAATGCGGGTATCTCCCAAGGGCATATCGTGCGCCCAAAGCGCCTCGCCCGTGCATTTGGCGAACGTGTCGTGTGGTGCGTGCTCGGAGCCTGAGGGCTCAAAACATGAAAGTTCATTAACGTTTCGGATCCACAACGAAGACGTCTGGTCCAGATGAGGTTCTGCTCCGCCAGAGGGTGCATCACTTCCCCTGCGGAACTGGCTCCCCCCACCCTTTGCAGACGCAGTCCTTGCAGATCTTCGAAGTTAATCAACGGTCATGCCCATGAGGTCCCTCACGTGTTGCTGTTCTGGGGAATACAAAATGTCGTCAGTATCTTGTGTCTCAATTTCCTGGTCAGGGTACAGAGCGTAAAAATCCGAATCCGAATCACTTGAAGCAAAGAGATCCGCAACATGTGGATCAAAGAGATCCGAAACATTTGGATCAAAGAGATCCGAAACATTTGAATCAAAGAGATCCGAAACATTTGAAGAAAAGAGAGGGACTTCCTTTATGTCAAAGTCTCCCATGGGCGCCTGGTCGGCTTGCGGGTCTAGGACATCCGCGTCGGGTCCCTCAACCGCCAGACCCAGTGTCGCAATCAGATCCATAGTTGGGTCGGAAGGGGGCGTGCAGCTGTCAGCTTGTAATACATAAGCAGCGTTAGCCAGTACACGCAAGGGGTTTATAGCACAAGTATCACAGTCATCACATACACCGTTACAGGCAGCAGCCAGTTCCCACATGGGATCCACACAAGTATCACAGTTGCCACAAAATTCAATGCAATTTTCTGGAGCGCCGGTCGCAACTGCCTTGTTGAAGGACCCGTTCAGGTCGACGGCCTCTGTGGTCAGAGCCATAGTCGTTGTCGGCGGCTTCTTCACTTTCCATCCTGTAAAGTACTTTCTCATACAGAGGAGGACTAGAGATTTCATTAGTGCCCCCCAAATTACTACCCCGATTATCACAGCCAGTGCGGTCAATAACCACTTCACTATGGTGCCCGTCCATCCCTGGAACCAGTCAGTGAGCCAGCTAAATGTATAAGAATTTTCGCGCGCGATCCGATCGATCCAATAGTATGTCATGAGCCGTAGCGGTGTCGTTTGCCACCTTTTCTAGGGCCAAAGCCAATTTATCTATCCGGAAACTATCCATGACTGTGCCCGCTCCTGGGAAGAAGAAACCAAACACCTTTTCCCCTAGGCTCCCGTGTAGTTTAGTGGTTCCATCTTCGTTCATGACTGACCTCTTATAACGCCTGTCCAAGGACTTTGGGTCTAGCTCATCCAGTATCTCAACGTCAGGAAGGACTGAACCCAGATAACATGTGCCCCCCCAATTATTTGGTAAATAGGGGTAAGCCTTGTCGCCGCATATAAACATTGTCCCATGGGGTGGGACCAGGTGGGTGGATAAGCCCTGGAGTCCCTTTACCACCCCATTAATCCTACTAACCCCCCTAGAGAATGTTATAGCCGTTATGTTGTGGTTGTGTTTATCTTGCAGTACTATTCGTAATGTAATCCCCGAGCTCCCTTGTCCCAGCTTCCCGGGGAGAGTGTAGGCGCATTCTGATTCTCCCATACGCAAGTGGCCGGAACCCTGGAGGCAGACCCTCCCTTTCTGTGGTTTGACCCAGACGGGGGCAGGCCTCTCGGCCACATGGGCAATCATTGACGGGCGATAATTAAATTGTCGATTGCAACTCTTGCCGTTGTCAACCCCTTCTCTTTCCAGCGTGGTGACTAAACATGGGGAATCGATAGGTTGTGAGCAGAGGTCATTGAGGGACGAGGGTAGCACTATCATGTGTATTCCTGTGGTGCCTGCTTGGGGAAAGCGCATGCACGACCAGCGGTGTGTCCTATTTTGAATTGTTGCCACCTCCCTGGCCACTTTCCAATATGTGTTTTCACCCTTCTTTGGGGCCTTATTCTGGGGTTGTGGCGTGAGTATGTATTCGATGCATGGTATGTAGTTCCTTTCGCCACCGGCCGCGCCAGGGGTCCAGACGCTGCACCGGACCTGCATGGTCATGTCTTTCCCTAGGCGCGTGCGTGTTTGTAGCTTAAAATCAGGGGTTCCCCATTTGTATCCTGGTTGGGCCAAGGTCTCAATGCTAGCTCGCCCGTCTTCCCGGAACTCTCGTTGCTTTTGTAGTATCATGCCAACGCGTCCAGGCCCTGCCGACAGTGCTAGCCAATTTATGTTCACCCAATTTGTGTGCAGGGCTTTCTGTTCGAAACATGGTGGTGATACTCTTTGTCCCCATGTTACGGTGAGGTGTCGGGTTTCGTTTTCGCATCTATTGGAATCGGAATTTCCCCTAGCTGCTGTCGCTATCAATAGTATTGTACCTATGATTAGGCCCATCCTTACTGTGTTCTGGGGGTGTGGTGTCTGGTGCTTGTATGGCCAACTTACAGTGCGTGGCGTGGATCCACGAAGTCTTGCCCTTGCAAAAGACTGCCGTTGGTGTAGTCAGCAACACCTGGACTGGTCCCTTCCACCTTGGTTCCAAGGCGTTCTTGCAGGTGAAGTGCTCCACGAACACCTGGTCTTTTTCCTCTGGTGGAACACCTGATCCACAAGTCTCCTGGGAGCGCCTGGTCTACAGGTCTCCAATTTCCTAATCCACTTTTTTCCAAGTGGATCCAATTTTATTCAATATTCAATTTTTAAATTCAATCCCATTTAATCCAGTCCAATTCAAATTAAATTCCATCCTTCTCTCAGCATCCCATTACCTGTTTCCAACATCAATAAAAATAAAATTATAAAATTAATAAAAAATCAATCATCTCAACTCTCAAATCGAATCAAAAAATAAAAATAAACGAAAATTACTTCAGCGAGAGTTTCAACTAGAATTACCACAAACCAACCACCATTAACCTCCATTAACACAAACAAACCACCATTAACCTCCATTAACACAAACAAACCACCATTAACCTCCATTAACCTCCCCCTATTATTTATTTATTTTCACGAATAAACAAATAATAGAAATAACCTGGTCTACTTCCAATTTCAATTCTGGTCAGTTCTGGTGTCTGGTCACACACAATGTTTTCCTCACCCACTGTGATTCGCTCACAATAGATTCTCACTGTTATGTCTGAAATTAAGCTACCCTACTGGGTATTCGTGAAGGGGGTCCATCTTTCCCAACCCCTTCCTTCACACCAGCCACTTCACGTTGTCCACCATACTCACTGAATTGTCATCAATTCTGAAATTCGTCTCATGAAAACACATCCCAGAGTCTAGTGTAACAGCCAGACAAACACATAGACACGCTGAAGACCCCAGGGTACCCATCAAACTAGCTTGTCCGCAGATCCACAACACAGCGAAACATGTAAGTTTAATAAAATATTTTCACTTACTCATAACTAATACTCATACCACTAATTACTCATACCAATACTTACTTAAAATAATGTAATATCCCAATCTTCACCCTTTATGCAAATCGAAGCACCCCGGACAACCCACAACCAATATCAACCACTGTAGCCGCCTTCCCCTCCAGGCAGCCACACACAGCCACATACATCTCCATCCACGTCACACAAGACAACAGCCAACGAGTGTGTCCACCACACAGAAACCTTTGGCAATGCAACAACCGAACTCCCAGACAACCAACAACAAAACCCAATCCATCTCCATGGCTCATCAAGCAGTTCCAACTTAATCCAGCTTCACATACCGATTTCCCCAAAAACTCGTGAAACTTCACCCCCATTCTGGAAAAACCCTGGACTAAACCCTGACACCCTAAATAACTTCAGACCCATCTCCAACCTACCCTTTCTGTCAAAAGTTTTGGAACGTGCTGTGGCCACTCAACTCAAACATCACCACTCTGCCAATAACCTGTATGAAACATCCCAATCCGGATTCTGCTCCAGCCACAGTACTGAAACTGCTCTCCTCAAAATCACCAGCGACCTTTTCTCTCCTCTGATGCCGGCAACCTCAACATTTTCATCCTCCTCACCTCAACGCCTCCTTTGACATCATCAATCACACCATCCTCCTCACCCTGTTTAGACCAGCTTGCGCCTATTAAACCCAAATTAGTTCACCCCCAAGCCTACAAGGACCACCTACAGCACTGCAAAGATGTCCTCTACTCCACCTACTACCCTCAAATTATCCACTCTGGCTCCGGAATCCCAAAAGCACTCTTCTCTACAATAAACGAACTAAATAAACAAACTTTACAACGTGAACAAACTCCTCAGCTCCCTGGATACCACCACCTTGCTCCACACACCTGTTGGTGCACACCTGTGCACTCACACCTGGTGCCACCTGCACCCTCCTTCCTTCCTGGACCATTCATCCAAAGCAAAATTGACAGCATCTACAACAGCTTAATCACCACAATTCACTCCCCCTTAAGGTGTCCCCCAAGGTTCAGTTCTTGGCCCCCTCCTCTTCGTCCTGTACCTATCCCCCCTTGGTCACTTAATCCGTCATGCACCATAGCCAATGCACCATGGTCTCCAATTCCACTGCTTCACCGATGACATCCAGCTTTTTCATCTCCACCAAATCGTGCTCCACCACCACCCACTCTATCCTGACAAACTGCCTAACTGAAATAAAATTCTAGCTTCAGATCAGCTTCCTCGAACTTAACTACGCTAAATCTGAATTAATCTTCATTCCCCCCAACATCGATGGTTTCCCAGTATCCACATCCGGAATCTTGGCATCATCATTGACCAAAACCCTCTCCTTTGAAAAATACACTAAACAGATCATAAAGACCTTAAACCTTAATCATAAAAACTGAAAAATGCTTCGCCATGGAATAGTCCACCACTCATATAAATAATCATAAGAGTTCTGCGAAACATCTCCATCTTTAAAACTTAGCCAACCAAATTTAAACCACATGTTTTCCCCCCAAAAAACAAGTCACATTCTTTGTATATTGCCAACATTGTTCATCGTTTAAGTATCATCCAGAACTAAATTTTTATAAACCATCAACTTGTAGATGCATTTATTTATATCCCATTAACCCAAGAACTCTCAATTGCTTGGTTATATTTTAGTAATGTCATATATCCATATTTCTTTTCCAAATTGTTCCTGATATACACATTAATCCCATCTGTCTTCGTCTCCAGATGAACTCAAATCAGGAAATCAACACAACTCCTTATTACCTCCAATCAATTCAAAATTAAATCAAACATTCAAAACCAGATCGGATCAGCGATCAGAAATCACTTTTCCAATCAACACATTCCAAGCAACAATTCATTCAAAGACCAAGCTTAAAAACACAACTCTCATCTTACTGTGACAAGTAAGCAACCAACCTACTTCACACTAAAACAAATAACTTTTCATCACCCCTTCCTTGATGGAAAAACTTGATGATTACACAAAGTTCCCGTTTACATTTGTGACTCACAGCTCCTGCCTCCATGGAACAATGACGCCTGAGCACTCAATTAGCCCTCCCAGTACCAAAGACTTACAATCAGACCGACAGACAGACAAATAACAGAGGCATGTCGCCAGCCCCAGCACAGGACATCCCCTTTCCGGGCAGGCATAATATAATCCACAGCATCGAAATGCCAATTTCTATTCTCAACTCTCAATGCCAAAATCCATGCATGCGTGCTCCATCATGCAACCCGATCTGTACTCGGTGCGCCCGGCGCCCCCTATACTCAGTGAGTTATAATAACCACAATATCTCTGGCACCCAACTCGTGATACCGCAATTTAATCCACGTTACTTGCATCTCTTCATCCTCACAAATGTCCTCCATTTTTAACGTGACTCAAATCCATCTCAAATCCCCACCGCTCGGCCCGGTTAAATTAAATTCCAAGCGTACTGTATTCTCTGTCCACTAATTATGTACATGATTTTGGTTTTACCCACAATATAATGTCCCGATATTCTCCAGATTTAAGTCCTATATATCCTGTCGTTAAAGCAACACCCTGTAGACTGACTCCGCCTGTCGTTCTTCCAAGGTTAGTGAATTACCTCTGACCTTTCCCTTGCATATCTCGAACAAAGGTCAACTAAACTTTAAAAGGTCAAACTTCGAATTGGGGTAACCAGCGCTTTATTATCCCACAAGTAATGCAAGTCCGGCGACAATGGACAAATGACCCTTATTGAGGCTCTACATCGCAAAATGCTAGCTTCTACGAATCCAACAACCGTCACAATCCGTCCAAGGACCTTCCGTACGAGGCGTGCTTCACAATGCCCATCGCACATCCTTCCTCGTTCGCACAACGCTTCATCAACGCACCTCCTCGCGTCCACACCTTGGCACAAGCCACACCACATACCGACAGTTGAAACCTCGATATTCCTCTTTCCTCGGATCAGCGTTCTGTTGAAAACGTGACATTTCTGCTCAAATTATTGAATTTCCAAATACTCTCCCTGCAGCGCCCGTGAGGCAGCTTGTCCCACATTATCTGCCCTCAGACCCATATGTGTTTTAATAACTTAACCTTATCAGCATCGTTCGCCAGCATACCCTTTGTCCGGCGCATCGATCATCCCAAATGCTTCGATGCATCTTCCAGCCGCCACTCCGCACTGTACCTTACTGTATGAACAAGACTTCCTGTTGGAATTTGGCTCCGGAAATTAATTACTCTGTCTAGAAATCGTTTAATTTAACCATCCTAAATAAATCCATCCATCTATCCATCTTATAAATCCATCTTAAATAACGTATTCGTCCTGTGACATTGCCTGGCATATATGTCACAGCCGGCCACTATTCCGACATGGCTCATGACTCATGTCTAATTCTGACAAGAAGATGAAGGATGAAGGACATGATATGAAGAAGAAGATTCTGACAAGATACTGACATGTGAACGTCCGACATCCAGCAAAGTCGAAATGACCCACAATGCATTTGGGCACACACTTCCTCTGAGAGTGGGCGAGTTATCGCCGGCACTCTGAGCAACCTCATACAGCACACCCGTGACTCGCGGCTCGCTTGGCTCCTGTCTGAACACCCAATATCCCTCTACCCAAACTTCCACGGAGCCGCACGGCGGAAACACAGGTTTGTACCACATTTTAATAAAACGAATAAAGCCAGGATTCTCGGATAGACGTTTAATTTCACAACACACATGACAAAAATCCGATTTAAATTCAGAGATCGCCGATCGACCTGGCACAACCATCTCAACGCGTACCTCGCGTTGGGACATGCAGTCGGCTGTCATAACAAAGTGCTGTCATAACAAAATCTACGACCTGACATGTAGTGAGCTGTCAGAACATTGAGCTGTCAGAACTCATCCCTAGCTAACAGGATCTCCGACGCTTGACCTCTCTGACCCAAAATGCACTATATGACACCAATTCCAAAGGTGAGCTGCCTCAGCGATACATCCCACACATACAATACACAATATCTGCCATTGAATGAACTCTTCAATTCAAGTAACACACATATTGATTCGAATTCTGCAACCATCTCCAAGAAACCGCTTCATATCAACAGTAGATCGACAAGGGCACTCCGGGTGCTTTCCTGACCCGATTTATATCAATTCGCTTCCCAAACAACTCCCAAACAGATGAAAATCCGGACTCAGTTCAGGACCTCGCCTGTTCTCTCGGATAGACGCTAAAATGGACATTCCCGGCCTGAATTTCCCCCAAGTCGAGCAGATCGCTTACAAAGTTTCACACCGAAACCCTCTGCTTTGCACATGACACACAGACAAACACATTGGGCAGACACACACGTCAATTAACATCCCAATATACATTCATTCCTCATTCATGTTACGTCTCTCATTCAAGGAAAAGGATTTTTTTTTGGGACGGGTTTGGACGGGGGGTGGGTTGAGGTGGAAAGGGGAGGCAGGGCGGGGTGTTGGGGTGTTGCCTAGAGCCCCGGGACTGAGCTCAGGTCTTGGGGGGGGGTTGGGGGCATGGTGGCTACCTCCCCTTTCGCGGGGTCTTGGTCCGGATTATGGACGAGCGGCATTAGCCGCTGATTTGCTTGCTTAAATACCTCCTTAATTGTTTCACCTGGCCCATTTCCTGTGAGCTTATTTATTTTCTCTTGTCCACCAGGTCCTGGCCTGCTTTATCTGGACCTCTTGTCTAGAACTTCCTGGCTTGACCTCGTAGTTGTCACTACCTTCTTGTCAAACCTATGGTACCTGCGCATTTCCCTTTTCCTGGCCATGTCCCTTTGGCCTTCTAAGTTAACCTATGGCCTTTTATCTAAGTTTAGCCACAGCCCTTTGTTCCCTGGCATGCAATGGCATACCCCATCTTGTCTCTGGGCTGTTCCTTCCTGGAAAAATCTTGGCCACCTGGTTTCAGCCTATATGGCTGTCCGACCTCATTTTCCCCTCCTGGTGCTAACTGTAACTTTAAGCTTCCTGTTAAATCCTTACTGATATCCTGCGCAAAATCTATCCTTAGCTTTTTACCCTTAATGTTTATCCAGCGCAAATATTGTAACGTTACTCTTACTATCCTTACTTGTTTATCCTGGCTTTAACAAAGCTACGCCATTCTGAGGCCTAAATGAGCCTCTACTTACAATTTCTGTTCGAGTGCAGACAGCGGGGAAGACAAGGAGACTGAACCCGCGCGAGGGAGGAAGGTACGAATTTGGAATAATAGCCCTCTGATATCAACGTGCCGGCGCCGGCCTCAGGTCAGCCTTCCTCCTGTCCATCGGGCTCCGTTTCCCGTCCTCCGCGTCTGTTGACACCCCACTCCTGGTACCATCTGTGAAGAATCAGCTCTTCGTTTGCAAAAGAAGTCCACAATAGCCTGGAATGGCGCAGCTTTATTAATAACCAACTTATACGGATCCGGAGGAGACCGACGTCTACAGCAATCTACAGCAAGAACATGCCACGTCAAGCCTTCCTGAAAACACATTGATTCCCAGTCCATTTATATAGGGACACGTTTTATCAGGAAATCTCCGAGGGAACAAACAACACTGGGAGAGGTTCCTCCCACCGTTATCATTCGGGGGAGTCAGCCCGTCCTTATCAATTGTTTTTCTGGGCTCCGAGAAAACAGAACTGTAACTCACAAAGAGAAGAGTGTATGCTTAGCCAAACAAACCCATATATTTTATGGGTTTGTGTACATGAGTAATCCAAAGCATGTTTATACAGAGTCATGCGTTTGCTGAGATTAAAACAAAATATATATAGTTAACGATAGGTTCATGTCATTCTACTTGCATTACGCTAAAACAAGCGCATGTGGGCGTGGTTTTACGACCAGCCTCGAAAAAAGCACACGTATACAACCCGTTCAGCATGACCTCACTCCAAGCCCCTCCTCATCCAAAACCAAAACGAAGCAAAAACCCTTTATCCACTTTATGAAACAGCACTTTTAGACATCATACAAATCACAACACATTAGCACCCAACGTCTATAACTGAACTTTAGGCAATAACAAATCTACTACTTGACATATATATATATATATGTATGTGTATATATATATGTATATATATATATATATATATATATATATATATATATATATATATATATATATATGTATGTATGTGTATATATATATGTATGTATGTGTATATATATATGTATGTATGTATATATATATGTATATATATATATATGTATATATATATATATATATATATATATATATATGTATGTGTATATATATATATATATATATATATATATATATATATATATATATATATATATATATATATATATATATATATATATATATATATATATATATATATATATAATTATATATATATATATATACAGTATATCCATATTATAAAAGAAAGTTTTTGTTTGTTTGTCTGCACGCGCTAATCTCCTGAACGGTGAAAGATAGGAGGAAACCTCTAATACAAAAAATGTCGGGACGGGCCCCGGGAAGGTTTTAGGCTAGGTGGCGAGGCCGTTTGAGGCCGCTTCGGCCGGGCTGGGCCCATTTCGCAATTAAAAGCTGAGCTGAATTATAGTAGTCAATCTTCTACGGCCGCAAGTAAAAGCTGAATTATAGTAGTAAATTCATTCAAAAAGAACCAAAAATGTCGGGACAGGCCCCGGGAAGGTTATAGGCTAGGTGGCAAGGCCGTTCGAGGCTCACATCGGCCGAGCTGGGCCCATCACAATTAAAAGCTGAGCTGAATTATAGTAGTCATTCTTCTACGGCCACGAGTAAAAGCTGAATTATAGTTGTAAATTCATTCAAAAAGAACCAAAAATGTCGGGACGGGCCCCGGGAAGGTAGGTGGCGAGGCCGTTCGAGGCCGCATCGGCCGAGCTGGGCCCATTTCACAATTAAAAGCTGAGCTGAATTATAGTAGTCAATCTTCTACGGCTGCGAGTAAAAGCTGAATTATAGTAGTAAAAAAAAAAAAAAAAAAACACCTTTAGAGGCCATTTTTCCCCGCAAGCGGGGGTTGGCCTTTTTCGGGGACCGTGGTTGTTGTTGTTTTTTTTTTTGGTCCCCTTTTTGAAGCAATGTTTTTACGGCCGGATGCCCTTCCTGCCGCCAACCCTTTTTGTCGCCTTTTTACGACAAACAGGGAATTACCAGTGAGCTGGTACTCAATTAGCCGACCTCGGAAGGATGACAGGCTGAGTCAACCCCCCTGGCGTTAATTCAGCGATCGACCGGGATTCGAACCCAGGATCCTAGGATCCTAAGCTGGCACCCTAGCCGCTAGCCCAACACCAGTAAATTCATTCAAAAATAACCCGGGTAACGCCGGATGCTTTCAGATAGTATATATATACACATATATATATATATATATATATATATATATATATATATGTATATACGAGTATATATATATGTATGTACGTATATATATATATATATATATATACTGTATATATATATATATATATATATATATATATATATATATATATATATATATATATATATATATATATATATATATATATATGTATAATTATATATATAATTATATATATCATTAGCACTTAGCGATGTAGATGGGATCGACCAAACAGTGTCCTTTGCAATTAAGTTTACTTATAATTGACCAAATACTAATGGTAATAAATACCTACATCCACACGACCACACCATGCATGGAATTTAACGAAAATACTACTGCACACGTTTGACATTCCTAACCTTGTAAAGTGAAACGTCCCAGCGTGAATAACCTCAGTGTTTAGAGCTCATACGCTCAGTCTGGACTGGCAACTCGTAGGTCAATAATGCAACCATTTGGCCACCCCAGTTACATTTGAATAAGTTACATTTTTAAAGAATAAAGGAGGTTACATTGAGATGAAAACTAACAGTTGAAAAACAAAACTTTAATGATCGTGACAAATGGGCAGTGTTAAAGGTAACCCATGAGGTCACAACATGAAATTTTAGAAATCAAAATAATCCAATGTTTATTTATTTTTCGTACTCAGCTGAACTGTGCATTAACTAGAAATGGATGACAAAATAACACAGGGAACAATGCAGGCCTAATTTAGTTTTGAAGGATTAATAGAAAACGCGGAGTTCCGTTGAGGCGTGCCAACGGAACACGGCTGCAGTTGTATTCAGGTGAAGGTAGCAGATTCCTCGGCAACATTACTTGGCATTGACGAACGCTATGGAGCTTTGCAAATGAGTGCAAAAAGAGCAGATTTGCAGGAATTAAAAATAGTCACCAGCTGTCTGCACAGCCCTGCAGTATCGTTAGATGAAAAGCAAGGCGAAAAGAGTCTGCTTTGCTTCGCCTAACGCTGATCGCCTGTTGCCTTGCATGTGTTTGCTGCACATCCACACACTGGCCTGCATTTTATTCGGCGTCGTCCTGTCCTGCTTCCCCCCAGACTTGTTACTTACCATCCCCCATCTCTGAAAATCAAGAAAGCGGCATCAAAGTAACCTTCGTCAAGCTGCCCTCCATTTCCCAGCCAGCAAACGACGACGAAAGGACCATCCGGGTTTTGGGATGCGCCAAGCGGGGTGATGAAGGCATCGTCGCCGAGGACCATAACGCCTCACGCCTTTATCCTCCGCAAGCACAGCGAGCACTGGAAGAGTCGCGCGAAGGGGGAGAAGTTGGAAAAATGGCATCGCTTGAGCATTCACCTTCTGAGGGATCAAACGTCGGCGAAAGTGAGCGAGGAGCATCTGTTGCTACGGCGGCCATCCCGGAAAGCAATGGTACCCGAGCTCGCCAGAACGTGACCACCTACGAAGAGCACAGCACGGTGAAGTGCGGTGCGGTTCCACGGACCATCACCATCCGCTACATTGAGGAGATAGTCGCAGATGGAAATGAAGATGACGAGGAAGCTGGGAGGGGAGAACATAAAGAGAAGCTGGCATTCCTCATTCGAGAAAGCCAGGTATGTGCAGTGAGTCATGCTGAGGCGGCACAGATTGCACGCGGGGATGAAGTTACGTCCATAAAAATCACAAGTCAAGAACAAGATGAGGCCAACGAAAGCACGGGTGGCATGAGCGATATTACAGAAGAATATGATGAAGGTTCATACAACTTTGAGGATTACGGTGATGCATCTGCTGTGACACATCGTGACAAGAGACCGCTTATTGTTATCTTCGATGATCCGATGGACATCCGTTCAGCTTACAAACGCCTTTCCACCATTTTTGAGGAAAAAGACCTTGAAGACGAGTGGGAACGGTATGACAGGGAAATTCAGCCGGAACAGTCCGGTGCGGTCACATCCACAGATGGACCGGATGGATTTGGTGACGTCACAGCTGGACTTGTGACTGGTGTCGAGCAGGAATGCAGAGTGGAGAAGGAGAAGTCCAGGTTCAGGATTCCATTCCCGCGCAAGCAGTTGTCAGCACTCACTTCAGCGCTACGCTTAGGCACCCGGTTAGGCAAAAAAACCCTGGAGGTTGTCCAAGATGGAGAAGAAACTGAAAAGTCCTCAGATCTGCTAGAGACAGGGAATCATTGCGGAGAGATTCCAAGAGCAGCTGCAATTCGAGAAAAGACATACCAAAGCCTGGACTCACTGGAGGAGAGCATTCGTGACCTGGAGACAACAATCAATGAAATGGCAGTGAACAAGTCACCTTCGGCAGAAACGAAGAAGGAGACTACCCCGCCAGACTCCAAGAAGCCAAAGCCACCCATTGGGCCCAAACCGATCCTGTCCCCCGAGCCAAAGCAGGTTCATATGCATTTCTACTTACCAATTTTGTTTCCCCTTTTCCCCACTTGTTTTCCCTCCTCTCTCCACAAATCTATTCTTCTGGGAATTTCTTTAGGGAGGAAATGTCCTCTTTTTTTTCTCAAGCTCAGCAATAATCTATTGTGCCTGGCATGAAAGCCAACTTGAGCAGATGCTTACTTTCTCAACCTGCATGAACTTCCCCAGCTTTACAGCCTCCCTGTTACCCCCATCGGTATTTATCAATCTCTTCGGTGATTGTTTCTCCCCACATTCCCCCAATTTGTCCAACGTACCTCCCCGCATGCATCGATATTGAAAATTACCTGCACCAGGTGCATTGGTCGCTCCTTGAGAAATAAATCCTTGTGACATGCTCCTGCTGTTTCCTTGTTCTACTCTAGCCTAGAACTTGATGCTGTGCTGTTGCTGTCCTGCTGGTTGGCCTTTGAATGATTGCTTTGCTTTGTGCCTGATGCGCACCTCCTGCTTATATTTCCTTATTCAGCATCGTATTTTTGGAGGAAAAACGATGTTGTAGGAAGGAGGCTTCATTTCCAGTGGCTTTTCCCCTTCACTTCCTATCAATTGCTCAACAACTCCTCCCTCCTCCATCATTATCTCCACTCCACTTACCTCCTCCCCTTTTCCTCGTGCTCTCCGTGAACCTCGTATTCACTCACCTTGGAGTCACGACTTGCGAGACAACAAGGTAAAGTTGGCTCAACAGAGGCTCAGTAATGGTTTGTTGACCTAACACGAATTTGTAAAATGTTGGACCATCTTCATCAATCATTCTCATTTGTGATGGGCAGAGATGGCCGAGCTTTCATCTCTCTTCCCTCGTTGGCCATATTTGTCAAATTTGGGCTCCGATTTGGCAAGACTGCACTTGCCAACTGAGATTGGATGTCATTTTGATTCGGACATTGCACCAATGAGTAAAGCTGATGATGAGCCAACTAATGGGTCAACACGTATCCACGATTGTGCCAACTAGACCTTGCTGGCTGGGCTTCCTTCTCTGGTTCGTTGTTTGTTTGAACTGGACATGTGATCTTCACCTTCGTACCACCTGAAACCACTCAAATTTTCAAATATCCTTGTTGTGCATTCCTTCACATCCTTTATTCAAATCACTTTTCTTTGCTCCATCGTCACATTCCTCCAGTCCTCTTTTCTTCCATCTTTCTGGCGTATAATCTTAACAAATGTCACTTGATTCCAACCTCATACGTATTGCTCTTCATGGATCATTTTCTCTCACCTACACCCCATCACCCCATTGTTAACTTCATCTCCATGTCCCTCTTCCCTGTCCTCCATTTTAACCTTCTTCGTTATGTTTTCACGGTGACACTGTTCCTTCCATGCCACAACCCCCTCTCTCCCCGCCATCTTCCACAGGTAGAACCTGGGTCCTCATTTGCTTCGAGAAAGGACAATTCTGACGCCCAATTACCCAGCTACACGCGCCTTAAATCGCCTCTAATGCAACTGCGAGAGAGAGCCAGGTCGACACAGAGCGACAATGGCCAGACGGTAAGACATAAAGCAAATAACTTAAAGCACTGTTTGTCTGTCTGTGAGCAGGATTATCTCAAGAAGTTGTGGACGGGTTCGGCCAAAACTCGGTGTACCGGTTGGCTGTGTGACGAGGACGAATTTATCGGATTTTGGCGAAGATCCAGATCTTCACCCGAGATTTTTTAAAGTGACTTCACCATGGAGGAATATGGCCAAAAATGATAATTAGCAGGATATCTCAAAAAGTTGTGGACTGATTCGGCCGAAACTTGGTGGATGAGTTGGTTAGGTGACGATAACAAGCCGATTGGGTTTTGGTTCAGGTCTGTGGGATACAAAACGTAAACTGTTCAGCCTGGTGGAGGTATGTGCTCTACCGAGTGCCATTCTAGTTTATCCCTGGAGCCATCGATATGTCTTGAACACAGTAGGGGGGGAATGGGGGGGGGGGATGAAAAGTGAGAAAATTAAGCTGGAAGAAAAGGAAGCTGGAAGGATATGGAAGGAAATGCAGGCTGGAGAGGTTAATGGAATTGAGAGTATTGTACGGGATACATGAGAGTATTATATGAGAATGTGGGATATTTGGAAAGAGAGGCCAAAAATTTGCCGATTTTAACGGAAGTAATAGTACAGCGGCGGGTTTGGAATCCTAAGGTCCTGAGTTAGAATCCCGTTCAGCTGTTGAATTAATACCAGGTGGGGTTGACTCAGCCTGTTACCCTTCCAAGGTCGGCGAAATGAGTACCAAGGTACTGGGTCCTCTCTCAAGGAGGTTGGTGGCTGGATTTGCACTCTAGCCGCCATAAAAAAACACCTTTTCCGTAGCACACACAGTGGTGTGTGTCGGGATGGTGCTGAGGAGTCATCTAAGGACGCAGTGACGTGCTGATCCAGGATACGCTCATATATATATATATATATAGTAAACAAATTGTTCCACATGTTCTACTCTTCTTGTCCATAATCTTCTCTCTGATTTCCTTAAACTCTGGAGTCCTCTGCACCTCACTTCCCAACAGCTTTCCTTCCATGTGAGCTTCCATCATGTCACCGGGTATGAATTGTACTTCCTTAAGTAAATTCCACAGTTCCTTTCATGTGAACGCAACCCTGCTTGCACCTAAAACACTCATCCTGGAAAGGTGTCCTCCTGTGGATGACCCCACCCATTAAGAGCAGCCAGGCCTCTGTTCCCAGCAGTTTTCACTGATGAATGGCTGATGTTCCTATCCCTTTCAAGATGTAAGACCTTCTATGAATATGCAGGAAGCATGCTGAATTGCGCACATAGATTCACACCAAAGGAAGTTTTATGACAACAGCAACAAAAAAGCTCCGCTCAAAGGTTGCATGTCATGAACATTTCAGTTTCCAGGAGGAAAATCCCAGACAGGTCACCACCCTGTCATAGTGTGGGGAGGTACTTTCGACTGAATACTCATGGGAATCGAGCCCATACTATAGTGATGGATTATCCTTAGATTGATGCAGTTCCCCCTTTAGGTTGGAGCAGAAATTTTGAATTTGTTCATGGTGCCAGCGATAGCTCGTCTCGTCTTCGTGAAGGACACCATGTGATCTTACATAATTAAATCTAGTAGATGGGGCACATAGATGATTCACCCTCCATATGTAACAAGAGGATGAAAGTTTATAGCTGGGTCGGGATTCAAACCCAGGCTAGACAGCTCGGAGTGAGTGCAATGTAACAAGACTTTGCCAGTGGAACGTAGTCTTTCGAGGTCGACGGTGTAAAGGGAGAAGGTGGCAGATTGAGTCCCCAAGTGAGGGTAAACATTTTAGTAAACATTTAGTGACATTTTGTAAGGACTTACAAATCCCACAGTAAGCCTTATATTGCTCCATTTTTGTTTTAGACACTTGGCCTTGCATCAGAGAAACCCTCTTTCCTTGGGGTGCGGATCACCCCAGCATGACACCCAGACCACAGTGCTGCCAAACCGTGCGGATTCTCTTGGATTTCTAATTCCCCCAAGGAATCCAAGCAAATTCCAATGCTGGTATTTTCTTTGCAAGGCTATTTCTGGTTATTATCCACGTTTTTAGATCCACTTTTGAGGTCCAGTGGTCCGGAACTGTAACGAATTACACCGTCTGCAAAAAAATAATAGAACACTGATTATGCTGCAAGGAAAATGCACTGCTCATTGGAGATAGAGGGGTGGTGTTAAGTTGTCGTCGCCTATGGCTGCTGGTTGCATCATTTCTGAGAGCACGGCTGTGCCGCCGCAATGCACCTGTTTCCAGTAAGCTGGTACTCATTTTGCTGACTTTGGAAGGATGAGAGGCTGAGTCAACCCACCTGGTGTTATTTAATGGCATGACAGGGGCTAGAAATCAAGACCCCTGAGATCTCAAGCCAGACATCTTAACCGTTAAACCAACACCAGGCTTAATGATGTTTTTAGGTAACGGACAGATGGAAGACAGGATAGGGTTAGGCCAAATGTGCATTCGTGAAGCTGTAGATTAGGATTAGGCCAAATGTGCATTCGTGAAGCTATAGATTAGGATTAGGCCAAATGTGCATTCGTGAAGCTATAGATTAGGATTAGGCCAAATGTGCATTCGTGAAGCTATAGATTAGGATTAGGCCAAATGTGCATTCGTGAAGCTATAGATTAGGATTAGGCCAAATGTGCATCTGTGAAGCTGTAGATTAGGGTTAGGCCAAATGTGCATTCGTGAAGCTGTAGATTAGGATTAGGCCAAATGTGCATTCGTGAAGCTATAGATTAGGATTAGGCCAAATGTGCATTCGTGAAGCTATAGATTAGGGTTAGGCCAAATGTGCATTCGTGAAGCTATAGATTAGGATTAGGCCAAATGTGCATTCGTGAAGCTATAGATTAGGATTAGGCCAAATGTGCATTCGTGAAGCTATAGATTAGGATTAGGCCAAATGTGCATTCGTGAAGCTATAGATTAGGGTTAGGCCAAATGTGCATTCGTGAAGCTATAGATTAGGATTAGGCCAAATGTGCATTCGTGAAGCTGTAGGTTAGGGTTAGGCCAAATGTGCATTCGTGAAGCTGTAGATTAGGGTTAGGCCAAATGTGCATTCGTGAAGCTGTAGGTTCGGGTTAGGCCAAATGTGCATTCGTGAAGCTGTAGGTTAGGGTTAGGCCAAATGTGCATTCGTGAAGCTATAGATTAGGATTAGGCCAAATGTGCATTCGTGAAGCTATAGATTAGGGTTAGGCCAAATGTGCATTCGTGAAGCTGTAGGTTAGGGTTAGGCCAAATGTGCATTCGTGAAGCTGTAGATTAGGGTTAGGCCAAATGTGCATCTGTGAAGCTGTAGATTAGGGTTAGGCCAAATGTGCATTCGTGAAGCTGTAGATTAGGATTAGGCCAAATGTGCATTCGTGAAGCTATAGATTAGGATTAGGCCAAATGTGCATTCGTGAAGCTATAGATTAGGGTTAGGCCAAATGTGCATTCGTGAAGCTGTAGGTTAGGGTTAGGCCAAATGTGCATTCGTGAAGCTGTAGATTAGGGTTAGGCCAAATGTGCATCTGTGAAGCTGTAGATTAGGATTAGGCCAAATGTGCATTCGTGAAGCTGTAGATTAGGATTAGGCCAAATGTGCATTCATGAAGCTATAGATTAGGATTAGGCCAAATGTGCATTCGTGAAGCTGTAGATTAGGTTTAGGCCAAATGTGCATCTGTGAAGCTGTTGATTAGGGTTAGGCCAAATGTGCATTTGTGAAGCTATAGATTAGGATTAGGCCAAATGTGCATTCGTGAAGCTATAGATTAGGATTAGGCCAAATGTGCATTCGTGAAGCTATAGATTAGGATTAGGCCAAATGTGCATTCGTGAAGCTATAGATTAGGATTAGGCCAAATGTGCATCTGTGAAGCTGTAGATTAGGGTTAGGCCAAATGTGCATTCGTGAAGCTGTAGATTAGGATTAGGCCAAATGTGCATTCGTGAAGCTATAGATTAGGATTAGGCCAAATGTGCATTCGTGAAGCTATAGATTAGGGTTAGGCCAAATGTGCATTCGTGAAGCTATAGATTAGGATTAGGCCAAATGTGCATTCGTGAAGCTATAGATTAGGATTAGGCCAAATGTGCATTCGTGAAGCTATAGATTAGGGTTAGGCCAAATGTGCATTCGTGAAGCTATAGATTAGGATTAGGCCAAATGTGCATTCGTGAAGCTGTAGGTTAGGGTTAGGCCAAATGTGCATTCGTGAAGCTGTAGATTAGGGTTAGGCCAAATGTGCATTCGTGAAGCTGTAGGTTCGGGTTAGGCCAAATGTGCATTCGTGAAGCTGTAGGTTAGGGTTAGGCCAAATGTGCATTCGTGAAGCTATAGATTAGGATTAGGCCAAATGTGCATTCGTGAAGCTATAGATTAGGGTTAGGCCAAATGTGCATTCGTGAAGCTGTAGGTTAGGGTTAGGCCAAATGTGCATTCGTGAAGCTGTAGATTAGGGTTAGGCCAAATGTGCATCTGTGAAGCTGTAGATTAGGGTTAGGCCAAATGTGCATTCGTGAAGCTGTAGATTAGGATTAGGCCAAATGTGCATTCGTGAAGCTATAGATTAGGATTAGGCCAAATGTGCATTCGTGAAGCTATAGATTAGGGTTAGGCCAAATGTGCATTCGTGAAGCTGTAGGTTAGGGTTAGGCCAAATGTGCATTCGTGAAGCTGTAGATTAGGGTTAGGCCAAATGTGCATCTGTGAAGCTGTAGATTAGGATTAGGCCAAATGTGCATTCGTGAAGCTGTAGATTAGGATTAGGCCAAATGTGCATTCATGAAGCTATAGATTAGGATTAGGCCAAATGTGCATTCGTGAAGCTGTAGATTAGGTTTAGGCCAAATGTGCATCTGTGAAGCTGTTGATTAGGGTTAGGCCAAATGTGCATTTGTGAAGCTGTAGATTAGGATTAGGCCAAATGTGCATCTGTGAAGCTGTAGGTTAGGGTTAGGCCAAATGTGCATTTATGAAGCTGTAGATTAGGGTTAGGCCAAATGTGCATTCGTGAAGCTGTAGATTAGGTTTAGGCCAAATGTGCATCTGTGAAGCTGTTGATTAGGGTTAGGCCAAATGTGCATTTGTGAAGCTGTAGATTAGGATTAGGCCAAATGTGCATCTGTGAAGCTGTAGGTTAGGGTTAGGCCAAATGTGCATTTATGAAGCTGTAGATTAGGGTTAGGCCAAATGTTCATTGGTGAAGCTATAGATTAGGATTAGGCCAAATGTGCATCTGTGAAGCTGTAGGTTAGGGTTAGGCCAAATGTGCATTTGTGAAGCTATAGATTAGGATTAGGCCAAATGTGCATCTGTGAAGCTGTAGGTTAGGGTTAGGCCAAATGTCCATTCGTGAAGCTGTAGATTAGGATTAGGCCAAATGTGCATCTGTGAAGCTGTAGGTTAGGGTTAGGCCAAATGTGCATTTGTGAAGCTGTAGATTAGGGTTAGGCCAAATGTCCATTCGTGAAGCTATAGATTAGGATTAGGCCAAATGTGCATTCGTGAAGCTGTAGATTAGGGTTAGGCCAAATGTGCATTCGTGAAGCTATAGATTAGGATTAGGCCAAATATGCATCTGTGAAGCTGTAGGTTAGGGTTAGGCCAAATGTGCATTTGTGAAGCTATAGATTAGGATTAGGCCAACTGTGCATCTGTGAAGCTGTAGGTTAGGGTTAGGCCAAATGTCCATTCGTGAAGCTATAGATAAGGGTTAGGCCAAATGTGCATTTGTGAAGCTGTAGGTTAGGGTTAGGCCAAATGTGCATTCGTGAAGCTGTAGGTTCGGGTTAGGCCAAATGTGCATTCGTGAAGCTGTAGGTTAGGGTTAGGCCAAATGTGCATTCGTGAAGCTGTAGGTTAGGGTTAGGCCAAATGTGCATTCGTGAAGCTGTAGATTAGGATTAGGCCAAATGTGCATTCGTGAAGCTGTAGATTAGGATTAGGCCAAATGTGCATTCGTGAAGCTGTAGATTAGGATTAGGCCAACTGTGCATCCATGAAGCTGTAGGTTAGGGTTAGGCCAAATGTCCATTCGTGAAGCTATAGATAAGGGTTAGGCCAAATGTGCATTTGTGAAGCTGTAGATTAGGGTTAGGCCAAATGTGCATTCGTGAAGCTGTAGGTTAGGGTTAGGCCAAATGTGTATTCGTGAAGCTGTAGATTAGGGTTAGGCCAAATGTGCATCTGTGAAGCTGTAGATTAGGGTTAGGCCAAATGTGCATTTGTGAAGCTGTAGATTAGGATTAGGCCAAATGTGCATTCGTGAAGCTGTAGATTAGGATTAGGCCAAATGTGCATTCGTGAAGCTATAGATTAGGATTAGGTCAAATGTGCATTCGTGAAGCTGTAGATTAGGGTTAGGCCAAATGTGCATCTGTGAAGCTGTAGATTAGGGTTAGGCCAAATGTGCATTTGTGAAGCTGTAGATTAGGATTAGGCCAAATGTGCATCTGTGAAGCTGTAGGTTAGGGTTAGGCCAAATGTGCATTTGTGAAGCTATAGATTAGGATTAGGCCAACTGTGCATCCGTGAAGCTGTAGGTTAGGGTTAGGCCAAATGTCCATTCGTGAAGCTATAGATAAGGGTTAGGCCAAATGTGCATTTGTGAAGCTGTAGGTTAGGGTTAGGCCAAATGTGCATTCGTGAAGCTATAGATTAGGGTTAGGCCAAATGTGCATTCGTGAAGCTATAGATTAGGATTAGGCCAAATGTGCATTCGTGAAGCTATAGATTAGGATTAGGCCAAATGTGCATTCGTGAAGCTATAGATTAGGATTAGGCCAAATGTGCATTCGTGAAGCTATAGATTAGGGTTAGGCCAAATGTGCATTCGTGAAGCTATAGATTAGGATTAGGCCAAATGTGCATTCGTGAAGCTGTAGGTTAGGGTTAGGCCAAATGTGCATTCGTGAAGCTGTAGATTAGGGTTAGGCCAAATGTGCATTCGTGAAGCTGTAGGTTCGGGTTAGGCCAAATGTGCATTCGTGAAGCTGTAGGTTAGGGTTAGGCCAAATGTGCATTCGTGAAGCTATAGATTAGGATTAGGCCAAATGTGCATTCGTGAAGCTATAGATTAGGGTTAGGCCAAATGTGCATTCGTGAAGCTGTAGGTTAGGGTTAGGCCAAATGTGCATTCGTGAAGCTGTAGATTAGGGTTAGGCCAAATGTGCATCTGTGAAGCTGTAGATTAGGGTTAGGCCAAATGTGCATTCGTGAAGCTGTAGATTAGGATTAGGCCAAATGTGCATTCGTGAAGCTGTAGGTTAGGGTTAGGCCAAATGTGCATTCGTGAAGCTGTAGATTAGGATTAGGCCAAATGTGCATTCGTGAAGCTGTAGGTTAGGGTTAGGCCAAATGTGCATTCGTGAAGCTGTAGATTAGGGTTAGGCCAAATGTGCATCTGTGAAGCTGTAGATTAGGATTAGGCCAAATGTGCATTCGTGAAGCTGTAGATTAGGATTAGGCCAAATGTGCATTCATGAAGCTATAGATTAGGATTAGGCCAAATGTGCATTCGTGAAGCTGTAGGTTAGGGTTAGGCCAAATGTGTATTCGTGAAGCTGTAGATTAGGGTTAGGCCAAATGTGCATCTGTGAAGCTGTTGATTAGGGTTAGGCCAAATGTGCATTTGTGAAGCTATAGATTAGGATTAGGCCAAATGTGCATTCGTGAAGCTGTAGATTAGGATTAGGCCAAATGTGCATTCGTGAAGCTATAGATTAGGATTAGGTCAAATGTGCATTCGTGAAGCTATAGATTAGGGTTAGGCCAAATGTGCATCTGTGAAGCTGTAGATTAGGGTTAGGCCAAATGTGCATTCGTGAAGCTGTAGATTAGGATTAGGCCAAATGTGCATCTGTGAAGCTATAGATTAGGATTAGGCCAAATGTGCATTCGTGAAGCTATAGATTAGGGTTAGGCCAAATGTGCATCCGTGAAGCTATAGATTAGGATTAGGCCAAATGTCCATTCGTGAAGCTATAGATAAGGGTTAGGCCAAATGTGCATTTGTGAAGCTGTAGGTTAGGGTTAGGCCAAATGTGCATTTGTGAAGCTGTAGGTTAGGGTTAGGCCAAATGTACATGTGTGACGCTGTAGACTAGGGTTAGGCCAAATGTGTATCCGTGAAGCTGTAGATTAGGGTTAAGGTAAGGCCAAATGTGCATCCGCCAAAGCTGTAGGCTCGGGTTAGGGTTTGGCCAAATTGTGCATCCGCGAAGCTGTAG
Organism: Myxine glutinosa; assembly: GCF_964187855.1. Lineage (NCBI taxonomy): Eukaryota > Metazoa > Chordata > Myxini > Myxiniformes > Myxinidae > Myxine > Myxine glutinosa. The sequence continues at coordinate 21,498,734 of NC_136267.1, read as the reverse complement.
ATTAGGGTTAGGGTTAGGCCAAAGGTGGATCGATGAAGCTGTAGGCTAGTGTTAGGGTTAGGCCAAATTCTGCATTCATGAAGCTGTAGATTAGGGTTAGGGTTAGGCCAAAGGTGGATCGATGAAGCTGTAGGCTAGGGTTAGGGTTAGGCCAAATTGTGCATCCATGAAGCTGTACATTAGGGTTAGGGTTAGGCCAAAGGTGGATCGATGAAGCTGTAGGCTAGGGTTTGGGTTAGGCCAAATGTGCATCGGTGAAACTGTAGATTTACAGTTGAATCTCACAATCAAGTTGGTGACTGGTCCCTTACTGCATATCCTCATTGTAATTCAATCAGCTCGTCACTTCTTCAAGTCGCTACATTATACCTTCATTACTCTTCCTTATTCTCTACATTATCCACTCTCTTCTCATGATCTCCTCCTTTCTTTTTTTGTCAATGCTTATTTATACTCATTCACAAAATAGTAATGAGCACTGATTTTTTTTTTGTCATCCTTCCACATAATTAAGCTGAGCATATGCTGCCACCAGCCCAGTGTCTCCATGTTGGCTCCTCTGTATTTATGAATACCTTTTTCTCTGAAGTATACCTTACACTATAAATAGATGATATGTCGCTAAAGCTGCATTCATGCACGTCGCCTCAATGTGGGGAGACATACTTTGTTTAGTTACTCATTCATTCATTCAAGCATTCCTTTATTCATAAATTGGAAGTGACCGAAAAACTCACAAGGGACAGCTGGCCAAGGTCCATGTGCTACAGAGAGAGTTCTTCATAAGTGAGCACTACAGACCACCATCCGGAAGGGTAGTGTGGAGCGGTCATGTGGGATTTGAAACTCTTTTTACGTCATTCCTGGACAGTTGACTTGGACTGCAAATAACAAGATGAAAATGCACCTTGTATTGTTGATCTTCGGAAAACAAAATAATGTCTTTCCTTGCTGAAATTTTTTGTTTATAACAGTTCACCATGTGCAGGCCTGTTTTTTGCACACTATTTTAATTGTTGACTTCATGGAAGGTCTTTCTTTGTATATTTTCAGGGTGAATCAGTTCCATCAGAATCCAGTTCCACTTCGCCCGAGCCTTCAGACGCGCCGCTCCAGGGTCATAAGGCCATAAAGATTTTCCACAGTTTCCGGCACAACACCCGGGGACCTGGACAACCAGGAGGACAACAGAAAAAATGAGGATGGCCGGCTGGTGCTCCCTATAATTCACCCGCCCCTACATATAGCACCGATACCACCAAACATAGATGGTGATCCTTAAAACGCATTCATGGGGCGTAAGACCATTTAAGTTGTTCAACCAAAAGGCCATGGGGATCCTGGAGATTAACTTCCATTTGTAACGCTCAGCAACGTTCCATCGACCCAGTAATCCAGAAACCTGCGGAGCAGTCCGAGGATTCGGAGGGACGACATAATAATAAAGACGAATCCTCAACGCATTAACTTGTAGGCGGCTCTGTTGTAAATCCCTTTGGCTTTTAACATTCTCATTGTTGCTCCGGATTCTTGCTGGTGTTGTGTTTCTCAAACGTGGTTCTGAGCACTTTGCAGAATTTAATATTGACATTCGCACCAGATAACCTAAATAGAACGGATGACTCGAGCTCTTTCTCCACCTTCTTCAGCACTCCTTTCCCATTGGAACACACCTAGATCAAAGGTGCAAAAGCAATTTCGTCGCTGCTGGCCAGGTTGTGCCAATACATATGCAATCATATAATATATGTCATAGAAACATTACTTTTGTTTTAATTTTAGTGTTAGTTTTGTGGGGTTTTTTTGCTTAGCTACACTCAAATGATGCAGTAGACACAGAGTAGAGGTGTATAAAAGCTCTCGCTCTGTGAAATTGCATAAGCAAGAGGTTTTTGGCTTGAGGCAGCTTCCGTAGAGTTAACCCAATGATTGTAAAGTTTTCCAGGAAAAAAAAAAGAAAACCAGGAGAAGGTTTCGTAAGTAGTGTGCGACTGACACAGGCCATCAGGATCGGAACTCCTAGAGCCAGGAAACGGATGTGAAGTTGAGTCTCCTGGCTGGATTTCTGGAATGATTGTTTCCCTCTTTGCGGAGCACAGCGCTCACTTTGGTTGAAGGTCCAAATTGTGCGTTCGCCACACGGTGGTTTTTCTTCTTCTCACTGTAGTTGTTTTTGTTTGAATTGGCGATTCATCCACTTCAAGTGGAACACGTGTTGTACATTGAGTTCTAAAGGATATTGGATATAACGTTGTATTGTATGGCTGCCTTCGATTCGGTTTGGGTGTCTGATCAGGATCTCTTAGGTTGTACAGGTGAAACGGGATTTCATCAGGTTTGTGTTGGCTTCCACCGAAATAGATTGGATCATGTTGTGCCTTACGTTGATTTTGTGGTTGCCGGTTGATAGGCCTTGTTCTGAAAGTTTGTGGATAACTTAATCCATACATTATGTTTGACATTGCACATATACAGTGGCCTGTTCAATTATCCGCAATAATCCAGTTTTCAGATTTCATTACTTATAACCTTTATGTGGGGGTTGTTTCCCCCTACAAGCTTCTCAAGTGAACAGTTTTTGTTTTTTGTTTTTGCCATGCCGAAACGCTTCTCGCTTCTAAACTGTTGCACCAAAGTTTAATGAACCATCAATTTAAAATAGCCAATTTAATTATATTGTTCTGGTTCATTTTAATCTGAGTTGAAATAAACTTTACTTATCCACATCATTCTCTTCTTTTTTTCGTCGTTTTCTTGCTTGTAACTTAGATGCACGAGTGGCCATTATGCGCATATCGAATCTGTGCAATGGTTGCCAACCTATGTTTGGTTGCTTGGACGTGCCCTATCTTTTTTAAATTTTGAGTATCGAGCAACGAAGCAGCGTGTATCGGCGATAAGGTTTTGTATGACTCTGCTATGGTTCGATCCGTCGGCCTCCCAGACCCAGAGTGGATGCTCTATCCCAGTGTTTCTCAAATGGTAGGTCGTGACTAGTGACTAGTTCCTGACGGGAATTACTCAAGTCCTAGTGATGTTCCCAATGACCAAACGATGTGAAGTTGCATTCTCAACCTTAGTCGTGATCAAAACTAAAGACAGAAACAGGCTGATCGATGTTGAGAGAGAGCTACAATGTTTGCCGAGTAAGACTAGGCCCCAAATTGCCATGTGTGTAAAGAGGAGATAAAAATGGCCCAGGTTCCAAACTTTTTGGTACTCCTGTAGTCAGGGTTGGCACTATTGGGCCCAAGTTCCAGACTTTTTGTTACTCCTGTAGTCAGGGTTGGCCAGTCTATTGGGCCCAGAGTTGGCCAATAAACCCAGTATTTTCCCAGTAAAGTAGGTTTTTTTCAAAATTTCCATTTCTGTTTTTTTTTTTTTAACCCTTGTTGGGGATAACAGGGGGTCGCAGCGACCAAATACCAAGATGGGTGGATCATCTGTGAAATCCGGCTGAAAAACATGACTCTAACCATTACGCCAAGCACCGCGTCTGGTTAAAAATGATTTATTAGTACGTCCATGATCTCAAACAGTCGGTATATGACAATGATGAATCCTCTTTTTCTGCATTTGCCTTTACCTGCAGGACCTGCACCAATTTTACCCGATTGAGTGCACATTCTCTCTTATTCTACTTTCTTACTTTTCTGCCAGGCTACGGACTTGCTGAATGAGCCTCGCAACATAAATTTGTACTCCTGCATGTTTTTATTTATTTATTATTATTACACAATTACAGTTGTTATGCATACACACAGGAGGTCCCTGCACGTGAATGTATCAATTACTTGGCTTGATTCCAAACTTTCGTTTTGTGACAGTTTTCCATAAACATTTTTTGTTTCTGATTAACTCTTTTTTTTCAGCCAATCTATTTACACTAAATAATGGTTGTTGTTGGGAAGTTAAATATTCAAATGTGAAGCTACCACCAGTTAGTATAGTTGCCCAACAGACAAGGCTTAGGTCCAACGTTTTGGTTGCAATGTCAGACCTGAACTTTGATGCTGAGTTGTTGTTGTTGTTGTTTAGCCCGAGACAGTTCTCTCCAACAAGCCTGCATCACGGAGACAGCTGATCGATCTCGCTGGAGTGACCCAGAGATCCACCACATCCAGGATGGTGTACCCCTGCCTACACGAAGTTAGGGTCACAACAGAGCTAGAGAGAGAGAGAGAGAAAAGAGACAGAGACAAGAGAGAAAAGGCTGGTTCATGGGGACCGATCGGCACTCTGACCATGACCACACTAACCTAAAGAATCCTGGCAGCAGGGAGGGTAAAACCACCGCGAAGAGGCATCCCCGATAGTTGTCTGAACAGCTGTACTAGTTGGTGGTGCTCGTTCAGTAATAAACGTACTTACCCCCATTATTACCTCGCGTGTGTAGCGCAAAGCGAGGTTAATCAATAGGTTCACTCTGTCTGTCTGTCTATACTCTATATAGTAGGGTTGGTAGAGGGGGTTAGCGTGCACCCCTGGAAATCAATTTCTAAAGGACATTTTTATAAATCGGAAAAAATGCGGAGAAAACGATTTGCTATGTTAATAAGTTGTCAGGGTGTCCCACGTGCCATTTTTATGCAAATTAAGCCGCCATTATGGATAAATGTGTTATTCACCATATCTCCACCGATATTACAGTTAACTGAAAAAACAAGGTGTCTAGACCCATATTTTGAGGGTCAAAGATCATTATAAGACCAGTCTTGAAGTGACCACATGTGTCCTTAGCATGTAAGTATGATTATAATAAAATATAGTAAGATTATAATAAAGTGCCAGCATTACCAAAATCAGAATTTTAGCTGTATGAAGTGAAAAATTATTTTGTTGTGTGATTGTAATTAAAAACAATAGATGGCAGCATCATATGATCGCAGATAGGGAGAACATAGAGGAAGTGATTCACAGAATCTGGTTTCCAGGAAACAAGGCATGCTCATCAAGCAAAAATACTCAACTGAAAGATGCAGTGAAATGTAACGTTTTCATCAGATTTCTCATCTACCGTCACGTGAAAAAGTAAGTACACCCCATGTAAAGTTTTGACTTTTTCAACATATTTCAACATACAGCTATTTGATCCTCATTTCAACATGATTGATAAATAAAGGTGATATAATATAACAAATATCATGAAACATTTACATTTTGTAGTCCATTGTATAATTTAAATAAACATATATGCAAATTTCGCATGTGGAAAAAGTAAGTACACCCTTGGCTCTAATAGGTGGTATTGCCCCCTTTGGCAGAAACAACTTCAAGTAGGCGTTTCTTATAACTGTCTACCAGTCTCTGACATCGACTGGGAGAAATGTTTGCACACTCCTCCATGCAGAATTCTTTCAGCTGTGCGATGTTTGAGGGGTTTCTTGTATGCACAGCTCGTTTCAAATCCCCCCACAACATCTCGATGGGATTTAGATCCGGGCTTTGACTGGGCCATTCCAGAACCCTCCATTTCTTTCTTTTCAGCCATTCCTTGGTGGATTTACTGGTATGTTTAGGGTCATTGTCATGTTGCAATGTCCACCTTCGGTTGAGCTTCAACTTTCCGACAGATGGCCTCACATTATCCTCAAGCACCCTCTGGTACAATGAAGAATTCATAGTGGATTCTATGATGGTGAGCTGCCCAGGCCCTGATGCAGCAAAGCTGCCCCAAACTATAATATTTCCACCACTATGCTTTACAGTTGTGTTACGGATCCCGGATTTAGGGGAATTACTATTCATGTCATGGCTTATTAATGTTTATTCTATTAAAGGTTGTTGTGGTTAATGGTTAGAGAGGCTCCGGATAACAGGAGACCGGAAACGGGATAGTGAACCGGAAGAAGAAAAGACGAGGTCCTGGAGAAGCAGCCATCTTCTTCTTCCTGGCCCAGCTCCGACGCGAGCGGTGTCGATATTGATTAGCGAGGGGAACGCTGAGTTTGAAAAGCCCGTCTGGCGAGAGGAGTTACCTGCGCGGGGTGATTGCCTGTTACGTGTCAGGTTGCCGTGGCTTCCTGGAAGGAACCAAGCGTCCGGCACTGTTAGCCTCGACGCCTCCGAGGGCGTGTACGGGTCGCACCTTGGGCTTTGCGAGCAGCGCTTTGCTTTGCCCGCTTTGCTTTGCAAGGAGGTGTGCGCTGCAGCAGCTGTTCCCGGTACGCGACGTGCACGTTTGGAGCACGTCAGCCAGGGGTCCGTTCAACCGCCCGTGTGCGGAGAAGTCGACCTTCACCTTGGTCTGGAGGGGCCCAGAGACATTGTGAGGGACAGTGACTATTGAGGGGTCGTGAGTGGGGAAAAGGGGGAAATATATGAGATGGCCATCTTAGTAACATTGTTGATGGATTGTTGATTGTTGGTTGATGGATTGAGAATATATTATTAATTAATCCGGATCCTTGGTGTGGGGTTGCTTATTGACCTGAATGGTTTGTGTCTTTCATATTGATTGCATTACGAAAGCGTATAGATCATATATCTTTCTGGCGGGGTCCTCCCACGGTCCGGGGGTCACCAAGACCAGGTAGTTACCAGGAGGACCACGTAACAGAATTGGGGGCTCGTCCAATTGAATTCCGGGATATAAAATTGTATAAAATAATATTTTTATTAATTAAAATTTATTAATTAAGTATTAATTGGTAAATTTTTGGGAAATTGTGGTAAAGTCTTGGGTGAAGGTTAACAGGTGTTAACGATAGGCACCATGGCGTTTGTGGCACAGAACTTTGCGGTAAACCCAAGTGAGGCACAGTTCCGAGCGTTACTAAAGTCGGACCTCTTGAAATTGGCCAAACATTTTAACTTGGAGGTCCGAACTAATTTGAGGAAGGCAGAGTTGCAGACCGCGGTGATACAATCTATGGTGGGATTAGGAACATGGGACGAGTTAGCCTGGGAGTGGCTACCCGAAGAACCAGAAGACGTTGAGCTCCGGAAACTGGAGTTGCAATTATGGAGCCAGGAACGGATCAAAGAAGAAGAAAGGAAAGCGGAAAAGGAAAGAGCAGAAGAAGAAAGGAAAGCAGAAAAGGAAAGAGCAGAAGAAGAAAGGAAAGCAGAAAAGGAAAGAGCAGAAGAAGAAAGGAAAGCAGAAAAGGAAAGAGCAGAAGAAGAAAGGAAAGCAGAAAAGGAAAGAGCAGAAGAAGAAAGGAGAGTGGAACGAGAACTCCAGGAAAGGTTAGAAAGGATGAAAACAGAGGAAAGGAAAGCAGAAGAGAGGAGAGAAGAGAAACAAGCAGAGGAAAGGAGAGTGGAACGAGAACTCCAGGAAAGGTTAGAAGGGAGAAAAGCAGAGGAGAGGAGAGCTGCAAGGGAACTCGAAGCAGAGGAGAGAAAAGCGGAAAGGGAATTAAAGGAACGTGACATGGAGCTTCAGCAAGAAATTAAATTCAAGGAGCTGGAGTTAAAAAGAGAACGGGGAGAGGTACCACCCTTGCTGACTGGGCCGGCACCTAGCCAGAACACCTGGAATGTGGGCAGACATGTGAGGCTGGTTCCACCCTTCAGTGAAAAGGAAGTCACTCAATTTTTTCCACACTTTGAGAAAGTGGCTCGACAGTTAAACTGGCCGGAGGAGGCCTGGACCATACTAGTGCAAAGTGTGCTGGTGGGTAAAGCTCAAGAGATTTATTCGGCGCTACCAATAGACCAATGTGCAGATTATGAGGTATTGAAGAAGCACATCCTCAAAGCCTATGAGTTGGTTCCTGAAGCTTACCGGCAAAAATTCAGGAATGCCAGGAAGAGGGAGAGTGAGACCCATGTGGAGTTTGCTAGAGTGAAAGAAAACATGTTTGATCGGTGGTGTGAGTCAAAAGGAGTCGGGAAAGACTTCGAAGCATTGCGTGACTTGATCCTGGTGGAGGAATTCCAACAGTGTGTCCACGAGGACATCAAAGTGTACCTGCAGGAAAAGAAAGTACCAAAGTTGTGGGACGCAGCCACCATGGCAGATGATTATGCCTTAACACACCGGATAGGGGTCCACAAACCTAGCTCCTCGCCTAGACTTCAGCAGGGGAGTTATGGAACACCCGGTGCGGAGAACGACAATACATGGCGGCGGCCTCGAGAGGATTATGGGGACAACTCTGATACCCCAACTGTTCGAAATCAGGGGGCTACGGGCCCAAGACAGACTTATTTCCCGGGGGGCCTGAGGCAGACCACGAGTTTTTCCTCCGGGCCTACTTGCGCCTTTTGCGAAAAACCTGGACACTTGATGTCCAGTTGTTACCTCATGAAAAGGGACAACCCAGAGCGGAGTCCGACTATTACAACTCCGAATGCGATGGCAAGCGTAAGAAATTGCCCACAGAAGAGTTACCAACCATTTATTTATGAGGAGTTGGTCTCACTCGAGGGAGACTTGACTAACCCAAGACCTGTTAGGGTATTGAGGGACACAGGAGCCCATCAATCCTTAATGCTTGAAGGCATTTTGCCATTGTCAAAGAGTACCGCAACTGGTGATAGGGTTCGGTTACAAGGGATCGGTGGCTGTGTTAGTGCCCCACTTCATGTTATCCATTTGGAATCCGATTTGGTGTCAGGACCGGTCACCGTCGGTTTACAAGCCACGCTTCCTGTAGAGGGAGTATCTGTGATTATCGGGAATGATTTGGCCGGGGGGCAAATTTATGGTAACCCGAGGGTGGGTAAAGAGCACCGCAGGGGAAATAACACCACCCCAGCTTGGGATGGCGACAAAAGTGCCAAGTTATTTGTAGGGGGACTGAACTTCAACACAGAGGAAGAAGTTCTGACCTCTGTCTTCAACAGATATGGGCCGCTGGTGGACGTGCGGGTGGTAAAAGACAGGGAAATGCAACGGTCAAGAGGGTTCGGCTTTGTCACGTTTGCAAGCACAAAAGACGCCAGGGAGGCAGAGAAGAATTGGAATGGTAAGGATTTGGAGGGTCGGACCATAACAGTAGGGAAGGCATTTCGTAGGCGTCGAGAGGTCTACAGAAGAGGACCACTTGGCGGTAGTTTTGGTGTTGGCAGCAGCCGATATTACTATGGAGGCTCCCAGAGTTACGGCATCTCCCGAAAGAATGATTGGAAGAGGACTGGCCGAGAAGGAGACCGCCAGTCAGGTGACTGCTGGAACAAGGGGTCCCACCGTAACTGTTAGGAGTCCGGAGAAGTTGAAGCACTCTATATACGGCGGAGCCGCCGAGCCTGGGCTCCTACACGGGCTAACCGTGAACGCCACGTTCTTAAAAGGCGTCCCGGTAGGGAACGTTCCTGCATGGACTAACCGTGAACCCCACATTCCTTAAGGCGTCCATGTAGTGAGTACTCAGCTGGGCCTCCATCCAAGAGCAACTAGAAGTTGTTGACGCTTGGTCTAGAGGGAATTACCTTGGAATCTCTGGGGGGTTTTGGTGAAAGTTTGTTGCTTTATTTTTGAGATGCGATAATTGTGCCCGGGGGGAACTGATGATTTGGGGTATCGGGTTTGTTTATCAAAGTTGGCCGGCCCAGAAAGTTTTCGCGGGGTTCAAACTTTCTTTATTGAAGGGGGGGAGTGTTACGGATCCCGGATTTAGGGGAATTACTATTCACTAGGGCATGCCCGTACGTGGGTGCCCGTTCCTTGCCAAAAAAAAAAAATAACGCAACCCGTACGCTCTACCCCGCCCGTACGCCCGTAAACAAAAAAAACAACGCTCTTCGCTTCCGCCCTTCGCTCTGACTGAATTGGGAGAAATAATGCGCATAAGAAATCGAGAAATTATTATTTTCTCCGGAAGAAATCGAATTACGAACCGTAATGGCGCACGCGCTCGGCTCGGCTCGCTCTCACATCGGCCACGCCTACGCAATAACGCGTTCTGTGATTGGCTGCCGGAAGTGCAGTCTTCACTGTCCGGAAGGTCGCAAATCGCAGTTACGATGAATCGCAAATTAGTTTTAATTAGTTTTAAAACATAGTTTAACGGCAACATAGTTTTCCAACGTGAAATAAATGAATACGCTCTCAAATGTGCCGTCCGAGGCAGAGTCTGTTCGCCACGTTCGGCACACGTGATAGCTCGCTGCTCTCTGATTGGTTGAATCGTTTTTTGGACATAGCTCGGTAACTACTTCTCCGATTAATATGAAACCTTGAAAAGGCACATCCTCGGGTCCCCAGCAATATACCTGGCAAGTTTCAAGTATATCGGACCCGTGGTTGTCGAGAAACAGCGGTCACAGACATACAGACATACAAACATACAAACATACAAACATACACACAGAGATTACTGGAATTATAGATAGATGTCATTGCTTATTAATGTTTATTCTATTAAAGGTTGTTGTGGTTAAATGGTTAGGGAGGCTCCGGATAACAGGAGACCGGAAACGGGATAGTGAACCGGAAGAAGAAAAGGCGAAGTCCTGGAGAAGCGGCCATCTTCTTCTTCCTGGCCCAGCTCCGATGCGAGCGGTGTCGATATTGATTAGCGTGGGGAACGCTGAGTTTGAAAAGCCCGTCTGGCGAGAGGAGTTACCTGCGCGGGGTGATTGCCTGTTACGTGTCAGGTTGCCGTGGCTTCCTGGAAGGAACCAAGCGTCCGGCACTGTTAGCCTCGACGCCTCCGAGGGCGTGTACGGGTCGCACCTTGGGCCTCGCGTGCTTTGCGAGCAGCGCTTTGCTTTGCCCGCTTTGCTTTGCAAGGAGGTGTGCGCTGCAGCAGCTGTTCCCGGTACGCGACGTGCACGTTTGGAGCACGTCAGCCAGGGGTCCGTTCAACCACCCGTGTGCGGAGAAGTCGACCTTCACCTTGGTCTGGAGGGGCCCAGAGACATTGTGAGGGACAATGACTATTGAGGGGTCGTGAGTGGGGAAAGGGGGGAAATATATGAGATGGCCATCTTAGTAACATTGTTGATGGATTGTTGATTGTTGGTTGATGGATTGAGAATATATTATTAATTAATCCGGATCCTTGGTGTGGGGTTGCTTATTGACCTGAATGGTTTGTGTCTTTCATATTGATTGCATTACGAAAGCGTATAGATCATATATCTTTCTGGCGGGGTCCTCCCACGGTCCAGGGGTCACCAAGACCAGGTAGTTACCGGGAGGACCACGTAACAGTTGGTATCAGGTTCTTGTGGTCAAATGCTGTCTGGTTTTCGCCAAACATGTCTTCTGGTACTGTGGCCAAATAGCTCTATCTTTGACTCATCTGTCCAGAGCACATTGTTCCAGAAGTGCTGGTCTTTGCCTAGGTGTTCATTCGCAAACTTTAGTCTTGCCCTGATGTTCTTTCTGGACAGCAAAGGTTTCCTCCTGGCACACCTCCCATGTAGATCAAATTTGTGCAGCCTCTTTCTAATGGTAGACTCGTGCACTTTGACATCAAATGTGGCAAGAGCTACCTGTAGGTCCATTGATGACATTCTGTGATTCTTAGAGACTTCTTTCAGCATCTTGCGGTCTGCTCTCGGGCTGAACTTGCTGGGGCGGCCTGGCCTGAACAAGTTGGCAGTTGTTTGGAATCTTCTCCACTTGTAGATGATCTTCCGGACAGTCGAATGATTGATTTCAAATTATTGTTTGGAGATCTTTTTAAATCCCTGCCCAGACTCGTAGGCATCTATAACCTTCTTTCTGAAGGCCTCAGAGAGCTCTTTTGATCAAGGCATGGTGACGCTGCACACTTCAACAACAAAGAGCAAACCAAACTAAATGTCTGGGGTTTAAATAAGACAGGTTCCTCCAAGATCCTCTCTAACGATGTTCTAATCATTTGCACCTGAGCTGGTGCACCTGATTCTAATTTTAGGTATTTGAAGTAGTGATAAATGTAGGGGTGTACTTACTTTTTCCACATGCGAAATTTGCATTTATGTTTATTTAAATTATACAATGGACTACAAAATGTAAATGTTTCATGATATTTGTTATATTTTATCACCTTTATCTATCCATATTGTTGAGATGAAGATCAAATAGCTGTATGTTGAAATATGTTGGAAAAAGTCAAAACTTTACATGGGGTGTACTTACTTTCTCACATGACTGTATCTAGGTAAATCTTCAATCAATCTGATTGTATGCCTACACTACATGACTTGGAACTCCTTTCAGGTTTTATTTCATACCCTCTAAAGTGGTATATTGCCACAATTAGAAGAACTGTGATGAAAAGCATGTTGATATCTGGCCAGCATAATTAGGCCAATGACCACTCTGATGTTGTGACCTCCACCTACCACTGATCAGCGCAGTGTTAAGGCAAGGTTAAGTTAACATAGGGTGTTTGAGGGTTATTGATGGAAACGCATGTAATTTCACAAAGTGTTATTTTAAAATGTTTATTATTGTGGTCGTCTTATTATTGGTGACTAGGCCTACTCTTTCTCATTCCAGAGTAACAGTTGTGGTAGAAGTGGACATAAGCCATCATGGCTTATGCTCCATGTCCTCACCAACCTGCCCCCGACCTGTGGTGAGATATGCCTCCAGATACTCGATCAGATGGTGGCCACGAAGCACTTCTTGTTCTCGACTGACAGTTATCATCCGGGATCTATCAAAGCCCAGGAGAGACTGAGGCGTCGCAGCTCGGAGAAGATCATTCTGGCTGGAACAGCGACCAGGAAGCCATACGACTTCAAGATGTTCCTTGCATATGATGACAATAAGAAGCAGCTCTGCCAGCTCCTGCTGCGGGTATGGAGTGGTCAACAGGTAACTTCAAGGCTGGAGAGAACTGAGATGGCAGTGCTGATCGTGGAGGGGAGAGCTCATCAGTTTGTTTCAATGAATGGTGAGGTAAGTTGAACCCCAGATTTTTATTAATATGATTACAGTATATCAATTATATATCGGGCCGATTTCACTCTTTCAATTTGCTACCTCTAATTTCAAGTTCAATGTCCCTTTGTGTTTCAGGTCGAGATTCGTGAGCTTCCCACTATCTACAGCAACCAGGAAGAGACTGATACGAGAGTAGTATTGTACCTCCACCACGCTGCTGCTCTTGGTTACAAGAACGCTGTGGTCAGAACCCCTGACACAGATATCTTCGTGATTCTTCTCTACCACGCTCATGCCATCAAGCTGACTGTGTACCTGGATACGGGATCAGGGAAACATCGACAACTAGTCAACCTCTCCGAGCTCGCGGAATCTCTGGGAGAAGACTACTGTGCCACGCTTCTTGGGTACTATGTGTTCAGCAGAGAGGACTGCACCAGTGCCTTCAAAGGGAAAGGGAAGGTGGGGCCCCTGAAAAAGCTAGAGAAGAACCCCAGGTTTCATAAGGCGTTCCGGCAACTCGGGAATAACTGGATCATAAACCCTCTGGTACTGAAGCAGTTGGAACAATTCACCTGCCTGATGTACGGCCAAAGTCGTGATTCTTCAGTGGATGTTGTCCGAGCCAAGCTGCTCCGCAAGATGGTAGGCGTGAACGAGAAACTCACTTCCAAGTCTTAGGTCGACCTGGCTCGCCTTCCTCCCTGCCAGTCCGCTTTGAAGCCGCATGTCCAGCGTGTGAATCACCGCGTCTGCTTGTACAAACGAGCTGACATACCCATTTTGGAAAAGCCTAAACCCTACGATCAGGGGCAGGGATGGGTGAGGACTGACGAAGGAGTGTTGGAACCGTTGTGGTCATGTGGCCCGGTGCTACCAACGTCACTGGTTGATCTCCTGGACACTATTGATCATGAAGAGGAAGAGGATGATGATGAGGCAGAGGGAGAAGAGGACGAATTTGACTTTGACAGTTTTGATGGAAGCGATGATGAGTGAAGCATGTGATAGTGGAGAACACTGAAATTTCGGTTGAGATAGAGCGTCAATTCAAATTTTTGATAATTCTGGCACTCTTAATTTCCATGTTAACATGCCAAGGACACATGTGGTCATTTCAAGACTGGTCTAATAATGATCGTTGACCCTCAAAACGTAGGTCTAGACACCTTATTTGTTCAGTTATCTGTAATATTGGCGGCGATATGGTAAAAAATAGATTTTTCGGTAATGGCGGCACTAATTTACATATTTTACATGCCAAGGACACTTGTGGTCACTTCAAGATTGGTCTTATAATGATCTTTGACCCTCAAAATATGGGTCTAGACACCTTGTTTTTTCAGTTATCTGTAATATTGGCAGAGATATGGTGAATAACAGATTTATCCATAATGGCGGCTTAATTTGCATAAAAATGGCACGTGGGACATCCGGACAACTTTTTAACATAGCAAATCGTTTTCTACACATTTTTCCCGATATAAAAACGCCCATTAGAAATTGATTTCCAGCGGTGCACGCTAACCCCCTCTACCAACTAGACTAATAAGATGTCGGCCTATGATCGAGGGACTACTTAATTTCAATTGAATTCTTGATTGTGAACACTGTAGAACACCAATCAGGACACGAACCTGCAGTTTAACAGTACGTTGGCTCTCAATTTGGCAAATTGTACGGAATCTCTTTGCGAGTGTGCATGCTCACAGAGGAGTGAGATCATTCGCAGACAGACTAAAAAAAACATAATCTCACTGCTCTCCGCACATGCGCAATCGGGACAAATTCAAAGCCGAAGTACTGCGAAACTACAGTTTCGTTTTCAGATTCATTCGTGTTCTACATGTAACATTCAGTTGAAGTTAAGTTGTTCCTCCATCATAAATTAACATTTGTAGACAGACAATGTGAACCAATTGTTCGAGCCGCGTACATTTTACACCATTTTATGTCATCTCTGCAATCAAATTTACAGCTGGCGCTCTCCAGGTAGTGGCATATCAAGATCAGACAAAATGGCGGCTCTTAGGAACAACTGATCATGCTCGGAAACGCAAAGCAAGAGACAAGACCCCTATGCCTTTTTTCTCAAGACTATGACGGACAAGGTGTTCCATGGACCCCTTAGTATCCAAAAGGTGTTAAAAATGTCGTTGTGCATAACAAAGTTTGTTGTTAAACAAAAACCTGTTTTTATCAAACACCAATTTTAAAATAGAAACTGGATGTTCATGTTGTGTATATGGCGGTGCTCAGTAAAGACTACTAATGCAGTGTATGAACAATACACCTCGATGATGCACAGGTTGAAAGGTTGCACACCTGTCTTAGATAAATTACAGTATACTTCTGATATAAAATAACAGTCGTCTTTAAAAGTTGTACACCTGATATAACACTAAATTCACACTGTTAAACGTCAAGGCATTTAATTAAAAGTCTCCATTTGAAACAGTGCTCTCCTACACCTCAACGGACAGCAATTACCTGATAGCCTCATGACGTCATATTTGTGTGAAATTACTGCTGCAGTGGGTAATGTCTGCATCCCCAGCCAATTAAAATGTACACGAGACTAGATTGTCGCAATTAATTGTTCCAAAGATAGTGTTTTCTACTGGAGTTTAATTTTGTTCATGCAGATAGTAATTAACTAATATTACAATTACATATACAAGGAAGTGTAACGCGGGAAGACGCCATACAGTCCACGCATGTTTGTGCCAAATCAACACCACTTTTTGTATAATAAGTCGAGGCTCATATAAGAGCTAACACATAGAACGTATTATAAAGGGAGCGGGAAACAAAAGGGGGAGAGAGGGAAGCACAACAACAGTAGAAAACAGGGTCATATGGAGATCTGTGGAAGGGAGAGGGCTGGGGCGGGGTGCATGGGATAAACAAGATGGACACTACAAGGACTTTCGGGAAAGAAAATGGAATTTGAAGGAGGTGGATTCGGGGTGTTTTAACGGGGGTAGAAAAGATTAAGGTTTTGGATGGGGGTGGTGGTGGCCATCTGTTTTAAAGACCTGGAGGGAGGAGTGGGAATGAAGAGTGTGTGGGAGTTTGTTCCAGAGGCGGGAGAAAAGAGGAGTGAAGGTGAGCAGAGAGTCTTGATTTTTGCAGTTTCACCAGAAGAGTGTAAGCCTCCGTAAGTCTGCTTGCAGATCTTGTGCGTCCTGAAGGAATATTTGGGGGATAGAGCACAGACAGACCTGGGGGATCAAGGCCGGAGAGGAGTCGGTAGAAGACAGAAAGACCACCAACCTGCCTGTGGTGAGAGAGAGAGAGAAAGACCCTCTAGTAAGGGCATTTTATGAGATATTTCACAAATCTGTTAACTAAATTGTTACCAAAAAATTTCTTCACCAATATGTTTGTAAAGGTGTGTAATAACATGTGTTAAAATGTTGAAGTTCAACTCCCGTGGGAAACCCAGAAAAAAAGCTGTTGAATTCGGGTACCGAAAAATTATTTTCGAGAATTTTTATTTTTTTTAATCGGCCCTTAAGTAACTTATGAGGGGTCAAATAAGGGTTTTTCATGATTCTGAGTTGATTGTTAACATTTATATTTCACCACAGACACTCCTTTGTGGAAAAATAATTTCTAAATATATCTCATTTTCTACTTTGCAGGACATGGAGTCTAGCAATATGGATGAAGACGTTACTCCACCTGTGCTCAATTGCTTCATCTGTGCACGCTCGGATACACCAGCTGAAAGGCTCATACAGGCAACTGGCACTTTGGCTGTCATCACTGATTGATCCTCAAGCGCAGCATCAACCGCAACCTCATCATTGATCTGTTCATCGGTTTCCTCCACAATGGTGTCAAGAGTGCCAGAAGTATCTGGAACATCATCTCCACTCCTACTATTAAGGAAGCAGTATTTGTAGTTTTGTGTCTCCGTGTAAGACTCAGTGTATCCCAGCCGGTGGAACTTGTTGAGCATCCATTTTGACCCAAATCTATGATCAAGTTGTATGGCAAGCCCCATTTGGTGTGGCAATACTCCAGACCGAGGTCGACAGGCCTTAATAAAATTCTGCCCCAAACGGCAACTCTTTCGTCTGTCTTGACAATCGGTCTCAAGAACATCTGAAGGCTTGCAGGAACAAGTGTCAGCTGACTATCGATGTCAGTCATACTGTGTGTGGTGGGGTATGACTTTGGACCTAAATCAATCAAGGCAATATCATTGGATATGAACTTGAGTGCCGTCTTTATGATCCGAGTCTTCTCATCTCCATGGTCAAGATTAGCATGATGCGCTCGCAGAATATTGTCTGTGCCATCTTTGAGACAGAGTACATCTGCCCTTTCCTGTGTTGTGAAATACAAGGTGTCTTCGTATTTCTCTAGAAGTTTTATCTTTAGCCAATGCTTTGAATAAGAAAGGCTCTTCTCTGGTGACTGATCAAACTCCTGCAGCTTTTCATGGACTTGGTCCATGTTCATTACCCCATGCTCTAATTCTGAGTCTAACCATTCGCAGAATTCAATAAAAACTGCCTCTCGCTCCTCATCAATACTCCTCTGTCCTCTCTTCCTTTTTCCTTCCTCATCAGTCTTGGACAAACTGTCACCTCTCGCAAACATAAGTTTGCATCGCAAATGGTACAGTGTTTCTTCTGCTACCAAGTCGTTGATCCCTTCCAGGCGTCCAGTGACTTCAGTGCCCCAGTCATCCCCGCGACTCCGTGCTGTCTTCAGCAAGCTTGCCTTCAGTGTATCTGCAGTCAAATTATCTGGCACTCTGTATTTCTTTCTAGCTTGTGCTGGATTATTTTTGTAGAGCTGGGCTGGTTGGTTGCAAAGAATGCATACATCCTTATACAGGAGGTCAACTGACTGTGATCTTCTAGAACTGCAGCCAGTTGATGAACTGAACTCACAAGTAGTGCGTCTTCTCTTCAACTTTGATGACTCTTTCTCTGCCTTTGATGCTTGAGCTGAATTCTTGGTGGTTGCAACAAAGTTGTTGTACAGATCATTTTTACACTTCTGGTGGTACCTCAGTTTTCCTTCCTTTTGAGCCTCCTTCATACGTTCCACAACAGTAACATTTTCGACAGTTTCTGCTTGTTTCAATAAAGTTGAGTATCCCTTTGGAGTTGCCTGTATGAGCCTTTCAGCTGGTGTATCCGAGCGTGCACAGATGAAGCAATTGAGCACAGGTGGAGTAACGTCTTCATCCATATTGCTAGACTCCATGTCCTGCAAAGTAGAAAATGAGATATATTTAGAAATTATTTTTCCACAAAGGAGTGTCTGTGGTGAAATATAAATGTTAACAATCAACTCAGAATCATGAAAAACCCTTATTTGACCCCTCATAAGTTACTTAAGGGCCGATTTAAAAAAATAAAAATTCTCGAAAATAATTTTTCGGTACCTGAATTCAACAGCTTTTTTTCTGGGTTTCCCACGGGAGTTGACCTTCAACATTTTAACACATGTTATTACACACCTTTACAAACATATTGGTGAAGAAATTTTTTGGTAACAATTTAGTTGACAGATTTTCATATGTTTCCTTACTACTCAGAGATACCGCTTCATCGTGGGAGATTCCAATGATTCTGAAAGCGTTGGTTTCAACAGCGTGAAGCCAAGCTAGGTGTGAGGAAGGTGTACCGGCCCAGAGGGGAGAACAGTACTCCATCAAGCTGTGGACGAAAGCTTTGTATGTGGTGAGGAGCTCAGGTGTGCCAAGGAAGGACTTCGCACGACGGAGGATGCCCAGTCGGCGACTGGCTTTGGAGGCCAGCTTGGAAATGTGGTTTTCCCAAGAAAGATCATGGCAGATAGTGAGACCCAAGAGCTTGAGTAACAGAACTTCTTGGAGAGGATTGTTCAGAAAGTAGATGGGAGGGTTGTCCAGTCGGTCTTTTCGGAGAGACACAGTAAGAGTGAGATTTGTCAGGATTGAAAGACATGTTCCAGTTGTTTGACCAGTCTGTGATTTTGTCCAGGTCCGCAGAGAGTGAGGAGGCTGCAGACTGCTGATCTAAGAGATGAGGAATGGAGCGGCAGATAGTGGAGTCATCAGCAAAGACATAGAGGGTTTTCCAGGGAGTCGGAGAGATCATTGATGGAGACCAGAAATAGCACGAGGCCCAGAACACTACCTTGGGGAACTCCAGCCAGAACATGAAGGGGCGATGAGAGAAATCCATTCAGGGCCACACGTTGACTACGACCAGAGAGGAAGTCCGCAAGCCATGAGTGGAGATTTCCATGGATACCATATGAGTAGAGTTTCGTGAGCAGAGTGGGTGCCAGACCGTATCGAAGGCACGTGATATTTCAAGGGAGACAGCTCTGATTTCCTGTTTGGCATTGAGGATGTCCATCCATTGTTGAGACAGCAGAAGCAGCATGTCCAGAGTAGAATGACCTGGTCTGAATCCACATTGATGATCCGAGATCAAGCCATTGGAGAAGAGGAAGGATTTGATATCCGAAGGAGAAGAGGAAGGATTTGATATCCGAAGTAATGATGGATTGCATGACTTTGCTGATAATTGGGAGCAGGCTGATTGGTCTGTAGTTGCAAGGATCTGTTTTTGCACCTTTTTTGTGTAAAGCAGTAATGTTTGCTCATTTCCAAGATGCTGGCAGATGACCTTGAGCAAAAGAGAGGGTGAAGAGAACAGAGAGAGGGTGAGATAGAGCGGGATAGCAGGATTTTAGGACCCGTGGGCTGTTGCCGTCTGGTCCACTTGCAGAATCAAGAGTTTAGGTTTGACAGAAACTTCTCCACCTTGTCAGGAGAGAAGGACACAGTCCAGGAGCAGCTGGGTTCGACTGGGTAAGGTGGGTGCAGAGAGGGACGGGTTCGGGACACAAGACTTTGAAGACAGAGTTGAGGCATTTTCAAATGGGGCAAAAAAGGGTTTCTCCTCGATAATAAACCGACGTTTGTGCATGGACAGACAGACAAAGAAGTCAACCAATGGCTTGACCCCTGCCTTGACGTACTCCCCCTTCTTTACTCTAATACTGTGCGTGGTCCATAGTCCCGTCATCATCAATTCTGCTTAAAAAGCTCTTCTGTACTTATTTTGTCGATACCTTTCATTATCTTGAACATCTCTATCAGATTCCCTCGTAATCACCTTCTTACTTAGGTACAAAGCCCTGACACCTTCAGCTTCAACCACTCCCCTCTGCAAACATCTCCAATCTCGGTATCCAAAGAATCAATGTACTTCCTCTATGCTGTAACCTCTTTTTTTTCTTTTTCTTTTAATGGCTGCCATGTCCTTCCTCAGACATCATAATAGTTGTTCAACAATGATTTGGATTCCTTACATCTGCTATTTCTTTAGGAATTATTGATTACTTTTGTACTCGGGGGGATCATTTGAGAAAATGAAAGAGGACAAAATGAAGAGCACGAGAAGACCTTTCGAAGGAGGTAAGAGTAAGGGAAGAGGTGTATATGTGGGATTGTGGGGATAGCAGAGTTTTAAAATCCATGTTTGCCTCCATTCCCTTACAAGACTCTTTAATGCAAGAGAAGGCCAGAAAACCAATCAAGCCTGTGCAATGGTTACCAACCTGTGGTTACTTGTCCATGCTCTATCATTTTTAAATGCTGAGTGTTTCGCCAGGAAGCAGCAGGTAGCATTGGAGGTGAGCAGTGAGCCTGGATTTTGGATTTTTGGAGGGTGCATGTCTTTGGTGTGACTCGGCTGGGTTTCGAACCACCAACCTCCTCGACTCGGAACAGATGCTCCAACCGACTTGCGCTCCGGGTGATTATTCCAACAGAGATATGATGTTTAAACATCGCATTCGATTCAAATAATCTCTCGATATATCGATAACGTCTCAATCATATTGCGGAGCGAGGAATCGAGGACTCTCTCTCCATTTGGCATTTTGTGTTTCACTCATCGGGCCCTGCACCCCTCACCCCACCATAGCCCAACGCCTCACCCCACCATAGCCCAACTCCTCACCCCACCATAGCCCAACCCCTCACCCCACCATAGCCCAACCCCTCACCCCACCATAGCCCAACGCCTCACCCCACCATAGCCCAACTCCTCACCCCACCATAACCCAACCCCTCACCCCACCATAGCCCAACGCCTCACCCCACCATAGCCCAACTCCTCACCCCACCATAGCCCAACCCCTCACCCCACCATAGCCCAACCCCTCACCCCACCATAGCCCAACGCCTCACCCCACCATAGCCCAACTCCTCATCCCACCATAGCCCAACGCCTCACCCCACCATAGCCCAACGCCTCACCCCACCATAGCCCAACGCCTCACCCCACCATAGCCCAACTCCTCACCCCACCATAGCCCAACGCCTCACCCCACCATAGCCCAAGCCCTCACTCCACCATAGCCCAACCCCTCCCCCACCATAGCCCAACCCCTCACCCCACCATAGCCCAACTCCTCACCCCACCATAGCCCAACCCCTCACCCCACCATAGCCCAACCCCTCACCCCACCATAGCCCAACCCCTCCCCCACTATAGCCCAACTCCTACCCCACCATAGCCCAACCCCTCACCCCACCATAGCCCAACCACTCACCCCACCATAGCCCAACCACTCACCCCACCATAGCCCAACTCCTCCCCCACCATAGCCCAACCGCTCACCCCACCATAGCCCAACCACTCACCCCACCATAGCCCAACCACTCACCCCACCATAGCCCAAACCCTCACCCCACCATAGCCCAACGCCTCACCCCACCATAGCCCAACCCCTCCCCCACCATAGCCCAACCCCTCACCGCACCATCGCCCAACTCCTCACCCCACCATAGCCCAACCCCTCACCCCACCATAGCCCAACCGCTCACCCCACCATAGCCCAACTCCTCACCCCACCATAGCCCAAACCCTCACCCCACCATAGCCCAATTCCTCACCCCACTATAGCCCAACTCCTCACCCCACCATAGCCCAACCCCTCACCCCACCATAGCCCAACCGCTCACCCCACCATAGCCCAACTCCTCACCCCACCATAGCCCAAACCCTCACCCCACCATAGCCCAATTCCTCACCCCACTATAGCCCAACTCCTCACCC
The DNA here is from genome assembly GCF_964187855.1 of Myxine glutinosa. Lineage (NCBI taxonomy): Eukaryota > Metazoa > Chordata > Myxini > Myxiniformes > Myxinidae > Myxine > Myxine glutinosa. The sequence goes on along the minus strand of NC_136267.1, from coordinate 21,476,876 downwards.
CACCATAGCCCAACCCCTCACCCCACCATAGCCCAACCGCTCACCCCACCATAGCCCAACTCCTCACCCCACCATAGCCCAACCGCTCACCCCACCATAGCCCTAGCCCTCACCCCACCATAGCCCAACCCCTCACCCCACCATAGCCCAACCGCTCACCCCACCATAGCCCAACTCCTCACCCCACCATAGCCCAACCGCTCACCCCACCATAGCCCTAGCCCTCACTCCACCATAGCCCAACCGCTCACCCCACCATAGCCCAACTCCTCACCCCACCATAGCCCAACCGCTCACCCCACCATAGCCCAAGCCCTCACTCCACCATAGCCCAACCCCTCACTCCACTACAGCCCAAACCCTCAATCGGCCGCACTTCAAATGTCAGCGAGCACAATTCACATCCCAAGGCTCCTAAAAATAGCAACGCGCCTTCGCAGTGCGCATGCGCCGCTTGCAGCATTATTGGACCGGTCGCGTGGGACGGTCAGCTATGACGTCATCAGTCATTATTATGTCAGCACACAAGCAATACGCCGCCGCTTTATGAGCAGTTTGTCCGTCGCCTTGAGTAGAACCTTGGTGTCTCGTCCAGTGCTATTTTAACCAACGATTGCAACCTCGGACCATTTATAAAGCTGAATAGACGCAGCTACAGCGAGCTTGTCAAAGTGAGAGCCTTTTCCGTAGAGCTGACGTATGCGTGGCATCATCCCACCTGTATACACCAGACATGAGTTACAGATGCCCTACCTATCGTACCTGATAAAAGCAATTGGATTACACAATTCCTATAATTTCCATATAATTGATTATATGCTCCAACACGGCCCCGAGGCAAACAACACATAGAGGTCATGGAAGCAAAGTCACCAAGAGAGGAAAACTGGTCTAATGTTTACTTACTCACGTGAATAGGAATAGGTGATGATGGGGGTTGAGTGAGGACTATCCAGGTTCCTGATCCTGATAGCAATCCAGGTTCATGATCCTGACGGTTATCCAGGTTCCTGATCCTGATAGCTATCCAGGTTCATGATCCTGACGGTTATCCAGGTTCCTGATCCTGATGACTATTTCCAGGTTGCCAATCCTAATGGCTGTCCAGGTTCCTGATCCCCATGGTTATTCAGGTTCCTGATCCTGATGGCTATCCGGGTTCCTGATTCTGGAGGCTATCCAGGTTGTTGATCCTGATGGCTGTCTTGATTCCTGATCCTGATGGTTATCAAGGTTGCTGATCCTGATGGCTATCCAGGTTCCTGATTCTGAAGGCTATGCAGGTTCTTGATCCTGATGGCTGTCCAGGTTCCTGATCCTGACGGTTATCCAGGTTCCTGATCCTCATGGCTATCCAGGTTCCTGATCCTCATGGCTATCTAGGTTCCTGATCCTGATGGCTATCCAGGTTCCTGATCCTGATGGATATATCCAGGTTCCTCATCCTCATGGCTATCTAGGTTCCTGATCCTGATAGCAATCCAGGTTCCTGATCCTGACGGTTATCCAGGTTCCTGATCCTGATGGCAATCCAGGTTCCTGATCCTGATGGTTATCCAGGTTCCTGATCCTCATGGCTATCCAGGTTCCTGATCCTCATGGATATCCAGGTTCCTGATCCTCATGGCTATCCAGGTTCCTGATCCTCATGGCTATCCAGGTTCCTGAATCTGAGGGATATCCAGGTTCTTGATCCTGATGGCTGTCCAGGTTCCTGATCCTGATGGCTGTCCAGGTTCCTGATCCTGATGGTTATCCAGGTTCCTGATCCTCATGGCTATCCATGTTCCTGATCCTCATGGCTATCCAGGTTCCTGATTCTGAGGGCCATCCAGGTTCTTGATCCTGATGGCTGTCCAGGTTCCTGATCCTAATGGTTATCCAGGTTCCTGATCCTGACAGTTATCCAAGTTCCTGATCCTGATAGCTATCCAGGTTCCTGATCTGAGGGCTATCCAGGTTGTTGATCCTGATGGCTGTCTTGATACCTCATCCTGATGGCCATCCAGGTTCCTGAGCCTGATGGATATATCCAGGTTCCTGATCCTGATGGCTATCCAGGTTCCTCATCCTCATGGCTATCTAGGATCCTGGTCCTGATGGCTATCCACATTCCTGAGCCTGATGGATATATCCAGGTTCCTGATCCTGATGGCTATCTAGATTCCTGGTCCTAATGGCTATCCAGGTTCCTCATCCTCATGGCTATCTAGGTTCCTGATCCTGATGGCTGTCCAGGTTCCTGATCCTGATGGTTATCCAGGTTCCTGATCCTGATGGCAATCCAGGTTCCTGAGCCTCATGGCTATCCAGGTTCCTGATGCTGAGGGCCATCCAGGTTCTTGATCCTGATGGCTGTCCAGGTTTCTGATCCTGACAGTTATCCAGGTTCCTGATCCTCATGGCTATCCAGGTTCCTGATCCTCATGGCTATCCAGGTTCCTGATTCTGAGGGCCATCCAGGTTCTTGATCCTGATGGCTATCCAGGTTCCTCATCTTCATGGCTATCTAGGTTCCTGATCCTGACAGCTATCCAGGTTCCTGAGCCTGATAGCTATCCAGGTTCCTGATCCTGATGGCTATCCAGGTTCCTGATCCTGATGGCTATCCAGGTTCCTGATTCTGAGGGCCATCCAGCTTCTTGATCCTGATGGCTGTCCAGGTTCCTGATCCTGATGGTTATCAAGGTTCTTGGTCCTGATGGCTGTCCAGATTCCTGATCCTGACTGTTATCCAGGTTGCTGATCCTGATGGCTGACCAGGTTTCTAGCTGATCCTGATGGCTATCCAGGTTCCTGATCCCCTGATGGCTATCCATGTTCCTCCTCTTGATGACTATCTATGATGTTCCTGATCCTGATGACGATTCAGGTTCCTGATCCTGTTGACTATTCAGGTCCCTGATCCTGTTGACTATTCAGGTTCCTGATCCTGTTGACTATTCAGGTTCCTGATTCTGATGGCTATCGAGGTTCCTGAACCTGATGACTCAATCTTTGCTCTTTGCTCATTCCAGTTCCTTCAAATGACCCCGATGCAGCATTTGGTCTTCCATTTGAATCCTTTAATTATTATCTTTCTCAGAAATAATAACGTTCTCGAGGTTCAAGCATACAGTACATTATGTCGTGTCTTCCTTCTTATCTCAAAGAATAAAGACTTTTTTTGCAGCCATTTTTACACCAGAGGTGTGGATCACTGAAATGTTGAAAGACCACCAAGGCCTTCCCAAGACCTGATCTCTGATCCAAGCTTTTCTTGCCAACGTTTGAAGCTTCCTTTCGATGGACAATATCAAATATGCAATTCCTGTTTGACTCCTGATCCTGATAATCACAATCGACATCGGACCAGCTTCGTGACAGTATGTTGCAAAGGTAAAATTGGCTTCCCCGAGAATCCGAGATTATATCTTAATGTGATAGTGCAATTTTTACTGCGACATTAAGCCAATTATAGCACGAGTTCGTTCCCTCCTCCATTTGGAGCAGTCCATTTTCACTCCCCCTCCCCACCCCCCAATGCAAAATGGAATGGGAGAATCCACCAGAAGAACTGGTTAAACCGGTTGTGCGCAAATTCTCTCCAGAGAACACACAGGGCGAGCTTGTGCAGAGCAGAACGTGTACAACTTGGACCTCGAGTTTCGGGACATGTGGCGGCGCTTTTCAAGGTACTTCACCACGCCCAGTTCGTGAAGCTTGACGAGGGCGGCGCATATTAAAGGTACTTGACCACGCCCAGTTCATGAAGCTTGATGAGGGCGGCGCTTTTCAAGGTACTTGACCACGCCCAGTTTGTGAAGCTTGACGAGGGTGGCGCTTTTCAAGGTACTTGACCACGTCCAGTTTGTGAAGCTGGACGAGGGCGGCGCTTTTCAAGATACTTGACCACGTCCAGTTTGTGAAGCTTGATGAGGGCGGCGCTTTTCAAGGTACTTGACCACGCCCAGTTCGTGAAGCGTGACGAGGGCGGCGCTTATTAAAGGTACTTGACCACGCCCAGTTCGTGAAGCTTGACGAGGGCGGCGCTTTTCAAGGTACTTCACCACGCCCAGTTCGTGGAGCTTGACGAGGGCGGCTCTTTTCAAGTTGCTTGACCATGCCCAGTTCGTGAAGCGTGACGAGGGCGGCGCTTTTCAAGGTACTTGACCACGCCCAGTTCATGAAGCTTGACGAGGGCGGCTCTTTTCAAGTTACTTGACCACGCCCAGTTAGTGAAGCTTGATGAGGGCGGCGCTTTTCAAGGTACTTGACCACGCCCAGTTCATGAAGCTTGACGAGGGCGGCGCTTTTCAAGGTACTTGACCACGCTCAGTTCGTGAAGCTTGAGGGCGGTGCTTTTCAAGGTACTTGACCATGCCCAGTTCATGAAGCTTGACGAGGGCGGCGCTTTTCAAGGTGCTTGACCACGCCCAGTTTTAGAAGCTTGAAGAGAGCAGCGCTTTTCAAGGTACTTGACCACGCCCAGTTCGTGAAGCTTAACGAGGGCGGCGCGTTTCAAGTTACTTGACCACACCCAGTTCTTGAAGCTTGACGAGGGTGGCACTTTTCAAGGTACTTGACCACGCCCAGTTCGTGAAGCTTGACGGAGGTGGCGCTTATCAAGGTACTTGACCATGCCCAGTTCGTGAAGCTTGACGCGGGTGGCGCTTTTTGAGGTACTTGACTATGCCCAGTCCGTGAAGCTTGCTGAGGAAGGCGCTTCTCAAGGTACTTGACCACGCCCAGTTTGTGAAGCTTGACGAGGGTGGCGCTTTTCAAGGTACTTGACCACGTCCAGTTTGTGAAGCTGGACGAGGGCGGCGCTTTTCAAGATACTTGACCACGTCCAGTTTGTGAAGCTTGATGGCGGCGCTTTTTAGAGTACTTGACCACACCCAGTTTTTGAAGCTTGACGAGGGTGGCGCTTTTCAAAGTGCTTCGCCACGGCCAGTTCGCGAAGCATGACAAGGGCGGCGCTTTTCAAATTACTTCACCACGGGCCACGGACATGTTATGGGGCGTCTTCACCATGGGCCATGGACATGTTAAGGGGCGCCTTCACCATGGACCATGGACATGTTACGGGGCGCCTTCACCATGGACCATGGACATGTTACGGGGCGCCTTCACCATGGACCATGGACATGTTATGGGGCGCCTTCACCATGGACCATGGACATGTTATGGGGCGCCTTCACCATGGACCATGGACATGTTATGGGGCGCCTTCACCATGGACCATGGACATGTTACGGGGCGCCTTCACCATGGGCCACGGACCTGTTACGGGGTGTCTTCACCATGGGCCATGGACATGTTATGGGGCGCCTTCACCATGGACCATGGACATGTTACGATGCGTCTTCACTATGGGCCATGGACATGTTACGGGGCTTCTTCACCATGGACATTGTTAGGATGCGTCTTCACCATGGGCCATGGACATGTTATGGGGTGTCTTCACCATGGGCCATGGACGTGTTATGAGGCGTCTTCACCATGGGCCATGGACGTGTTATGGGGCGTCTTCACCATGGGCCATGGACATGTTATGGGGCGTCTTCACCATGGGCCATGGACATGTTATGGGGCGTCTTCACCATGGGCCATGCACATGTTACTGGGCGTCTTCACCATGGACATGTTACGATGCGTCTTCACCATGGGCCATGGACATGTTACCGGGCATCTTCACCATGGACATGTTACGATGCGTCTTCACCATGGGCCATGGACATGTTATGAGGCGTCTTCACCATAGACATGTTATGGGGCGTCTTCACCATGGGCCATGGACATGTTACTGGGCGTCTTCACCATGGGCCATGGACGTGTTACGGGCGTCTTCACCATGGGCCATGGACATGTTCCTGGGCGTCTTCACTATGGGCCATGGGCATGTTATGAGGCGTCTTCACCATGGACCATGGACATGTTATGGGGCGTCTTCACCATGGGCCATGGACATGTTACTGGGCGTCTTCACTGTGGGCCATGGACATGTTACGGGGAGTCTTCACGATGGACCATGAACATGTTACGTGGCATCTTCACCATGCACATGTTATGATGCGTCTTCACCATGGGCCATGAACATGTTACGTGGCGTCTTCACCATGGACCATGGACATGTTACGGGGCGTCTTCACCATGGACCATGGAAATGTTATGGGGCGTCTTCACCATGGGCCATGCACATGTTACTGGGCGTCTTCACCGTGGGCCATGGACATGTTACGGGGCGCCTTCACCATTGACATGTTACGATGCGTCTTCACCATGGGCCATGGACATGTTACGGGGCATATTCACCATGGACATGTTACGATGCGTCTTCACCATGGGCCAATGGACATGTTAAGGGGCGTCTTCACCATGGACATGTTAAGGGGCGTCTTCACCATGGACATGTTAAGGGGCGTCTTCACCATGGACATGTTAAGGGGCGTCTTCACCATGGACCATGGACATATTACGGGGCGTCTTCACCATGGATATGTTAAGGGGCGTCTTCACCATGGACCATGGACATGTTACTGGGCGTCTTCACCATGGGCCATAGACATATTATGAGGCGTCTTCACCCTGGGCCATAGACATGTTATGGGGCGTCTTCAACATGGACCATGGACATGCTATGGGGCTGTTTGGAAAAAAATAAAAAGTGCAAAACAGTTGATGGCATTTTCAAATACCCCATGATCTTTAGGGTTTCACAGGTTGTGTCTTGCCTAATGCTTCAATCTTATCTAATCGAATCTAATCTTCTGAGCTAATGCCCCAAACTAATGCTTCAGAAGAGAGTGAGTCTTCTTTATGGTAGCCAAAAAGAAGAAAAAAATTGGATCGAATTTGAAGCTTCATGGGAGTATTTAATTTCGAAGGTGAACTTGTCCTACCTCAAAATCAGAGCCATGGTATTCGTTTCAGCAAACCGAACCTCCACTGAAAGCAGAAAAATCGACTACATGTGGTAAAAAAAAAAAAAAAACACCTTTAGAGGCCATTTTTTCCCCGCAAGCGGGGGTTGGCCTTTTTCGGGGACCGTGGTTGTTGTTGTTTTTTTGGTCCCCTTTTTGAAGCAATGTTTTACGACCGGATGCCCTTCCTGCCGCCAACCCTTTTTGTCGCCTTTTTACGACAAACAGGGAATTACCAGTGAACTGGTACTCAATTTGCCGACCTCGGAAGGATGACAGGCTGAGTCAACCCCCCTGGCATTAATTCAGCGATCGACCGGGATTCAAACCCAGGATCCTAGGATCCTAAGCTGGCACCCTAGCCGCTAGCCCAACACCAGGGCAAACCTGGGCACCGCTAGCCCAACACCAGGGCAAACCTGGGCACCGCTAGCCCAACACCAAATGTTACGGAACCCAACGTCGGCCTCTGTTCCCCTTAGAGGGGGGATTAATCCCCTCTTCTATAACTGACCGACGTGGTCCCTGACGCTGCCCAGCGACCTCCGGAAAGGCCGGTGCACAGCCCCGTTCGTACCGCGGACAGATGTTAATTGCCGTGCGGTTTTAGCAACCGCGGCACGAACTACTAACAGAAACTAGACCCGATCCTTGAACATTGGCCAAATCGTGCCACAGGTATTCAATGAAGGAAATCGCTAAGACGACAAGGATGTGAAGAAGAAGAAGACCAAAAGGTTGGAAATACGAATATGATTAATTTGTATCTATTTACACAATGAAAGAAACCAAGGAAGAAGGAAGGATAATAAAATAATGCAGAAAGAGGGACGGACCAGAAGGACACAGTGCAAATTAACTTAACTATGGCAGTCTTACTTACAACCCCAGGACAACACAGAAGACGGACGAACAATCAGACTTACACGGGGGATGATGATAGGGATGAATCGCTGGAAGGAGAGGAAGGTTCAGGTGGGATGGCAGGACGATCGGGCCGGGAGTGAGCAGCCGCCGGCTCTCCGCCCTCTGGTCCACACCGCCGGGATGCTCCCAGCAATGCGTTAGAGCCCGTTGCGGCAAGTCTGGTTGGCAACAGCGTCTCCCTCACTCGTACTCCTGCAGGTTGCACGTCTCCCTTCACAAGGCTTGCTGTCTCTCTCTTCACAAGGCTTGCTGTCTCTTTCTTCACAAGGCTTGCTGTCTCTTCCTCTCACTTATGGCTTGCTGTCTCTTTGCCGGATCTCTCGTCTCGCAACTCTCAGGACTCTCAGGACTCGGGACATGTGGTTGTTCAACAAAAAACAGGTAAACTTATTCAATGTTCTTTCTTTATGCTAACTTGTCTTCACCTCAATTCTGCCACATAAAGTCACCTGAAAAAAATATGTATATATGTGGCATCATGAAAATTACGCAAAATGTCTTTTTTTACAGGAAAATTAACATTTGTCTTGCTTTAGAAGTTTATTGCCTAAAACTGTTTGACCCGTATGTGAAGACCTCCAGCGTCTTGGTGACCCACAGACTCCTGGCGTTGTCGGCTGATCGAGAAATTATCTGAATCTAACTTGGCAGTTCGACATTTTCCGAATGATTTTGAGGTCATCAAAATACCTCCAAAAAATCTTCTTCTGCTTGCATGTTATTAATTATCATGGGATGCTGTAACATTACCACTTCATGGGAGTAACTATCCAGCATATTTATACTATAACGTGAATTTGTATATTTATTTGTTTGTTTATATATTGTTACGTTTGTGGGGTTAGGTGATGACATACCCTTGTACAAATAGGATTGTGTAGTATTAGCACGGACCGCGTGTGAGTAGGAAGTCCATCTCGATGTACGTAAGCATGGAAATTGTGAGCTTCAGAGTGTTTATGTGTCACCACACGGAGGGTGGTTTTGTGTTCGTTAAATAGGGCTTAAGGATAATTCCCAGTATGTAATTGCCTCCTGTGATTTTCTCTTATGTTTTAACATTCACTCAACCAGCCATGCAATCGGTCCAATTAACCAACAACACTGACAAGCCCGACGGAAACCCAGCACATTCCTGATCGGGCTGAACCCCACCCAACGACTGACGACGTAATGCAAACATTCTCGAAGAGACAAAACTCCCCCCCCCCCCCCCCCCCGATGACATGGGGTGGTAGACAGAGCTAGGGCGAATGGCAAGGGGTGACGTCAGAGCAAGTTCGCTTGGGCCTGAGAAGAAGAAGAGTGTCGCTCTCTCAGTCTCTTGGCATGAACAAGGAAGGCGCCATTTTCCTTTGTATGTGCTGGTGCGATTTGGCTTCGTGACGGGCGAGCGCCTTTTTGTCCCTAGCTTGGCTGTTCCTGGCTTGTGTGGATCGTGGAGAAGAGGAAGAAGAGTATGTCGCTTTCTCTCTCTGGTGCTGGCGGTTGGATCGGGCAGTCACGCTTTGTCCTTTGTTTCTCGGGTGGCTCATGAAGAGAACTCTGTGGAGCTTTGGGAACTCTCTCATCGTGAAGGGAAGGGGTGTTGGTGAACTGTGGTGGTTCTCGTGGGAGCTGGAGGCGCTTTGCATTTCAGAGGGAGTGGAGAGCGAGGCAGAACTGGTCGCACAAATTGCCTCACGTTTGTGGCGCAGTGAGGAAGAGCTTCGCGCCATCTTGTGCATTTCCCGCACAGGCGGCTGCTGACCACATCGGACTGCCGACGTTATCCAATGACTAAGTCGAGACCAGAGCTGACTGCCGGCAAATAAAAGAGGGGATTTTCTTTTATTTGCTTTAATCATTCCCCTGTCTGTTTTCGTGGCTGAGTGGAGATGTCTCAAGTTAGGATTATAGATTTACCTCACCATTCATTTTATTAAAAAACCACCTTTAGAGGCCATTTTTCCCCGCAAAGCGGGGGTTGGCCTTTTTCGGGAACCGTGGTTGTTGTTGTTTTTTCGGTCCCCTTTTTGAAGCAATGTTTTACGGCCGGATGCCCTTCCTGACGCCAACCCTTTTTGCCGCCGTTAACGACAAACAGGGAATTACCAGTGAGCTGGTACTCAATTTGCCGACCTCGGAAGGATGACAGGCTGAGTCAACCCCCCTGGCGTTAATTCAGCGATTGACCGGGATTCGAACCCAGGATCCTAGGATCCTAAGCCGGCACCCTAGCCTCTAGCCCAACACCAGCCCACTTGATAGCCTCACCATTCATTTTATTGCCGTACTTTATTTCATTAAACCATTATTTGTTGCTTTTCATTTATTTAATGTTGATTTCCTTTGTCTCGCTTCTGTGTTTGTGGGTTCGAGGAATAAACCCGTGTGGCGGCCATCCGTAAAGGTAAGAACTTTGGTCCCGTCCCGCGTTCGCCAAAAACAATCGCAATTTCCGACTTATTTGCCTTGGGGTTAAAGCAAACTGTTCGGCTATCTGCCGCCCGTGATCTTAATCACCGGCAACACGACAATATTCTTCAAAAACGAAAAAAAAACATTGCAAGTCCAACTTTTCTGGAACGTATCCTATCCCGGATGTATGGCGAGGACCCCTGTATACGCTTCAAAAACGAAAGAACTGCTGAATCAAATCCAACCAAATTTTCTTTATGTTTCCCAAGGATGGTTTCTGTCATTGTCGCAAATATTGGACAGGTATTCAAGGTAGAGGGTGGGAGGAGGGGGGAGGAAGTCTACAAATATCTCCATGTAAATGTGTATCGTATATTGCCACCAGTGGTAGCTGGTATTGCAAATCATTTTGTTATATAAAGAATGTTCAAACAACTTGATAATATGCATTATGGTGGTTTTTAAATCTGAGTGAGAGTAATTCAAAATTTTTTAAATGTTTCATATCACTCATTTTAAAGCGAAGGTTCAAACGAAAAGCATCCAACACTGAGTTTCATAGCGAAGAGGAAGTGATTTTTACTCATGTTGATGAAGGTGATGTTACCTGACTTCCCAGCAGGTGGAAGATCACCTCAGGAAAATTAGAGCGAATAGAACAGAATGTTTGTGAAGTACATCATATTGTCCTTTGATTAAATCTGTCAGCAAAGCGACGGGTAGTTTTACTCGTCCTCTATAAATGAAACGATAAACAGAAAAATAATGTGCAACAAATAAAGGAAATTACATTTTTAAATTGTGCATCATCAACACATTTGACAGCAAGACAGAAACCTCTCTCATTGCATGTCTTTGTGACCACGATAACGAGCTGAAGGAGTCGAGCTTAACCCTCTGGATGGCCGAGGTGGAAAGTTTGAATGGTCAAGAATGTAAAATTATCGACTCTCCTTTCCACAGGTGCTTTTTTGTACACTAATGTGTAGTAGCAACGTCTCTTCAGCGGTTCATTGCAGGTACATTTCCATGACAATGTAGTTGATAAAATGAGCACAACAAAGGTTGATGTGTGGAGTGATTGGGTGTTTCCACGACAGATGAGAACGCGACCAATCACTGTGCAGTCATCTGATTCATGTCTGCAAGTTTTGGCTGTTTCAGTGACGTCACTTCATGTGTTCCCTAAAGGACACGCCCTAATGGACAGTATTTTTTTTGTATACAAGATCGAGGCTCGTGTAAGAGCTAACATTAATCACAAAAAACAAACGGACACAAAAAAAAACAACATAATAAAGGAAGCGGGAGACAAGTTGGGGGAGGGAGAGGGAAGCACAACAACAGTAGAAAACAGGGACATCGGGAGATATGTGGGAGGGAGAGGGCTTAGGAGGAGGAGGAGGCATGGGAAGGGGGGTGGGGGTGGGAGAAGTTAAAAAAAAAAAATACATGGACACTGCTAGGACTTCCAGGAAAGAAGTCGATATTTAAAAAAAGTTGATCTGGGGTGAAATTAACACGGGAAGAAAAGATCAAGGTTTTGGATGGAGGAAGAGTTTAAGTGAATGACGAAATCCCGTGAGGGTTTCTACTTTCTAAGCGTGATATTTGCGGATCGCCATTTGCAGATTCGCCATTGACTGGGTATAGATTCCATGTACCATGGATGGGAGGAATGTTATGACAACTGAAGATGAGATGGGATAAATCTGTGCATGAGAGAGAGCAGTTTACTTTGGAAGAATTCCCAGGAAGAATTGATGTCAGAGGCAGCGGAGATGCGAGACCAGTCCAGATGATTGATGGCTGCTTGAAGACCGTGCCAGTCAGCCTGAGTGAAATGCCAGACTCTTTGACGCTGAGGAGGCTCTCCGAGTATGGTCAGAGAGATATCCACTTTAACAAGCAAATGATCGGAAGAACCGATTGGAGCAGAAGAAGAGCAGCAGACATTTGCAGGGATGTTTGTCATGACCAAGTCCAGAAGAGAAGATGCTCCGTTGACTGAGATCCGGGTCGGGAAATTGACAGATTGTGTCAGTTCCAATGAGTCGCAGAAGTCCTTTGCTGAGGTGCCATGGCTGGTGAGAGAGGAACCCACACCCAACCAACTGGCATGGTGACAATTGAAATCACCACATATGAGGAGGAGAGAGTTGGGATGAGTAGATAGAAGTTAGTCCATGTTATCAGACAGCGAGATGAAGATAGAGTCATCACTGTTTGGTGGACGGTACAACACACATATGAACAAAATGTGGGAGTGAAGGGGAGGGGTGAGGAGTGAGATTTGAAGTGGAAGGGTGAGTTTGCATTTTATAAAGTATTGGATGATTAATGGAAAACGAACATTCATTGCAAAATGAGTTTCCTGTGATTTTTGAGTCAGAGATCCGTTTGAAAGCGTTGGAGGAGGGGTGGAATGCAGGTGAGTTTAGGGAATGTATGAAGGCAGAACTTTAAGAGATTGAATTTTTATTTGAAGTGAAGAGATTTGGTGAGCAAATCAAAGACAACCTTTTGAAGAAGAAGAAGAAAAGTGTGTTGTAATATACAACAGAATACAACACTAAAGGTGAAAGTCTCAACATTTTAAAACTAAACTGTGAAAACTATCTGGGGAAATTCCCTAAATGAGGGCATGAAAGATTCCTCAGGGGGATTAAGGATTTCAGGAGAGGTTCAGAGCAGGAACAGAAGAATAGGAGATTAACAGCCAGGAGAGCAGAGAACGAAGGAACAGGGAGGTGTATAAGCAATTGTGATAGTACGGGAGGAGGGGCTACTTTTTAAATTCTTCGTTAATATTTTTTTGAAGTTTAGGTGACAGTGGATCAGAGGAAGAAAAAGAAAGTTGAAGGAGTATGGTGAAAACTAAAATTGCAAAAGTGTCGGCTGGAGAGGATCGAATTTTGAAGGAAGGAGAGTATTTAAAAAAAAAAAAAAACGGGTGGAGGAAAACACGTGGTTATGATCGGTGGAGAGGAAGCCATTGGGAGAGAAGGAAATTAGTTTTTTTTTGGATGTTTTTATTTATGGGAAGCATGGAAATATGTTTGAAAAGACACAAAGGAAAAAGCAATATAGTGAGAGAACGAAAGTAACTTGACAACAAAAGGCCGCAGAGGAGACAGGAAAGCCTCGAGAGACAAGGCCTGAAAACGCGGCAGGAACAACTGACTATTATACACAGGTATACACGATTTTCACCGATATATTACTAGAAACACACAGTAGACAGAAACACAATATAATTAAAATACAGTTTTGACAAAAATACAAACGGGAAAAATAGTTTACTTTGATAACGTGGATAGCTTGGAAAAACACAGCCTCGTCAGCAGAACCGGAAGCGGAAGCCTGTGGGTGGAAATATGGGTGGGCAAAGCAAGACTCCAATGCTGATTTAAAGTTGATGCTTAGGAGATTTGACATTTGTTAAACTTTCATCCTGGAAATGCGATGGACCCATCACCAGTGCTTCCTCTCCACTTCACTTTACAAATTTTGTTGGCAGCAATTGTTTGTTAATCTCCAAGCTCGAAATGAAAGTTTGGCGAGTTTGGCAAGCAAAATAAAAAGCTTGTTTGGTCATTTGGTTGTTCATGGAGTCCATCTCAAAGATTATTTTTAACCCCCTATGTACGATCTGTATGAAGGACTTTTGAATTCAATAATTTGCCATTTTCATGAAAATCGGTAAATCGTGCCTACAAGTGGTGTCATGGAAACTCCTTAAGGCAAATTAAGTGACATTCCAAACCATCTGTAAAATTACCCGGCAAGAGTGACTTTTATATCCATATATTTTAGTATACAGAATGGAGGCTCGTGTAAGAGCGAACACATTGAACATGAAAACATGCACAGTCATATAAAACATACAATGAACGGAGCGGGAGACAAGAGGGGGAGAGAGAGGGAAGCACACAAGCAAAACAACAGTGGAGAACAGGTACGTCGGTAGATCTGTGGGAGTGGGAGCGCTGGGGGAGGAGGGAGGGGTACACGGTATAAAGCAAATGAACACTTATAGGAAACCCAGGAAGGAAGCTGGGGATTCAAAGAGGCAGATTTGGGGTGTTTTGATGGGGATAGAAAAGATCAAGGTTTTGGATGGGGGCAGATAAGAGATGGTGGTGAACAGCTGTTTTAAATTGGCAGTTGACCGAGGTGCTTTTTCTACCATTCAAACAATCCTTCACTGCAATGTTCGATCAAGTTTTCTCTTGCGGCCACGTCCAGGGAGGTTGGCTACAGTGCCATGGGCCTTAAACTTCCTGATAACATTGCGTATGGCGAACACAGGAACATCAAGGTCTCTGGAGATTGACTTGTAGCCTTGAGATTGTCCATGCTTGGCTACAATCTTGTCTGTCCTCCTCAGACAATTCTCTGGTTTTTTTAATTTTCTCCATGCTTATTGCGGAACACACAGTGACACAAAACAGCAGAATGACTCCTTTTCTCCATTCAAACTGGTTGAATGAATGATTTTTACATTGCAGGCACCTGCAACTCACCAAAGGGGAGTTCAATGCCAAAGTAAAGGAGAATTACCTGCTTGAAATCTAATTATTTCTACCAACTGATAAAAGGTGCGAATAATATTGTCCGGGCCATTTTAGGATTTCTGTGTGGAACAAGCTAGGATTTCGTAATTTATTCAGCTTTTTCCACTTATTACCCCGCTCCCCCTCAAACCCCAGGTCCACTGAGGCCGCCGACCGCGACTAAGCTCGTGATCAACGGATTGCTAAGCAATTCCGATCGCTAACCTCCCAGCCACGCGCCGAAGAGTTTTCTGGTCAAATAATCCCAAATACCTTCAAGACACGGGACTGAAGAAACGGGATCGAACCCTCGCTTCCCACACTTTATTGCGTGTCGAGCGGATTTGCACGGTGTGGAAAACAGGCGTTACCTGACATGATTTACGGACCTGATTCAAGCCAAATTCGGTCTCGGATGATGCTAGGCCAATGGCGAAAAGACGTACCCAAACACGTTTGAAAGTAACAACAAAATGTTCAGCCTTTTATTTACAAGGCAATAGAGAGAGAGAGGAAGATGCAGCCTTATTAATTCCTTACCTATAATAAACCCCACAGGCACCTTCACACACACACACAGGGAATGACACACCGGTTATTCTCGTACCGATGGTGGTTTGCAGGGACTGTCTCGAGGGTGGCCACTTGGTGTGTGCAGTGCGCAGTTCGATCCTCGATCCGGACGTGCAGCCTGGATGAGGTAAGGTCCGAAGGACGGACCGCTGCCTCAAAGTCAGCACGAACGACGAACTTCAACGCAGGTCAGACGAGCTTCAATGCAGGTTGGACGACCAGCTTCAAGATGAGTCGCGGGAGGGGCCAACGCTTGCAGGTCAGCCGGATCAGAGCGAGGGATCGGCGAAGAGCGATGGTTCAACACTTGCATTTCAAATCAGAGAGGGGCGTCGTCGAAGACAGCAAGAGGGTCGGCGAAGCAAGAGCAACAGGGTCGGCGTAGCAAAAAGCAAGAGCGTCCGTGAAACAAAAAGCAAGAGCAAGAGGGTGAAAATGCGATGGGCGGGGTTTTTTTTATCAGACCTGAAAAGCTTCTAGAATGTTCCACGGCCTCCCATTGGCTGAAGTTCGTCACGTGTGGATATTCAAACCTTCCTCCCCCTAGGAAGGTTTCAGTTCCCCTTCCCTCTCTCATTCGGGGAGGTTTCACAACCCATTGGTCGCTTGCTGGTGACGTGTCCACAACCCCTCATTGGTCACGTGGGCTTCGCATCAAAATGTCTTCCCTCCACCACACGGAGGTTTGAAATCCTGCCTAAATCAACACATAGTTCCCCAAGGCAGTGTTCTGGGCCCTGTGCTTTTTCTGGTCTTCATCAATGATCTCTCTGACTCTCTTGAAAATCCTCTCTATCTCTTTGTTGATGACTCCATTCTCTGCCGCTCCATTCCTCATCCCTCAGATCGGCAGTCTGCAGCCTCCTCACTCTCTGCAGACCTGGACAAAATCACAGACTGGGCAAACAAGTGGGACATGTCTTTCAATCCTGACAAATCTCACACTCTTACGATGTCTCTCCTAAAAGACCGACTGGACAACCCTCCCATCCACTTTCTGAATAATCCTCTCCAAGAAGTTCTGTCACTCAAGCTTTTGGGTCTCACTATCTGCCATGATATTTCCTGGGAAAACCACATTTCCAAGCTGGCCTCCAAAGCCAGTCGCCGACTGGGCATCCTCCGTCGTGCGAAGTCCTTCCTTGGCACACCTGAGCTCCTCACCACATACAAGGCTTTCATCGGCAGCTCAATGGAATACTGCCCTCCCCTCTGGGCTGGTGCTCCTGCCTCACACCTAGCTCGTCTTCACGCTGTTGAAACCAAAGCGTTCAGAATCATTGGAATCTCCCGTGATGACGCTATCTCCGAGGGCCTTTCACTTAATCACCGCAGGCAGGTTGGTGGTCTTTCCGTCTTCTACCGACTCCTCTCCGGCCTTGCTCCCCCAGCTCTCTCTGGGCTCTGTCCCCCAAATATTCCTGCAGGTCGCACAAGATCTGCCTGCAACCCTCTTATGGTTAAACTGCCAAAATCAAGACTCTCTGCTCACCTTCACTCCTTCATTCCCCTTTTCTCCCGCCTCTGGGACAAACTCCCTCACTCTCTTCAATCCCACTCCTCCCTCCAGGTCTTTAAAACGGCTGTTCACCACCATCTCTTATCTTCCCCAATCCAAAACCTTGATCTTTTCTACCCCTGCTAATTTCAACCCAAATCCACTTTTTTGAGGTGACTTTTGACTTCTTTCCTGGAAGTCCTTGGTGTCCTTGCGTTTTATACCAATCCTGCCTCCCCCCAGGCCCTCTCCCTCCAAAAACATCTCCCGATGTCCCTGCTCTCAAATGTTGTGTTTGTGTGCTTCCTCCTCTTCTCTCCCCATCTTGTCGACCGCTCCCCTTTTTATATACTTTGTTTGTTTGATTTGTTTTTTTGATAAATGTTAGCTCTTTCACGAGCCTCGACTCTGTATACAAAAAAATATATATATATATATATTGGTCTCGATTATTACACAATGGAAAGGGGCTAATCTTTACATTCACGAAGAAATAACTAACTACTGCAGGCTACATGTTGTCGTGCAATTAACTATAGGGGGTTTGCCTTTATGGCAAAACCGCAACAATATATATATATATATATATATATATATATATATATATATATATATATATATATATATATATATATATATATATATATATATATATATATATATATATATATATTGTAACGATTTTGAGAAGTGTGTAACGAATTTGAGAAGTGTAACGGTTTTTTTGAGAAGTGTAACAATTTTGGAGGAAGTGTAACGAATGTGGAAACGTTACAATGTGAACGTTACAAAAGTATGGGAACATCCTCGTAATGTAAATAATGGTCGCAGCCGTCCTCCTAGTTAATTCCATGAAACTTACACGCAGGTCACGATATATCTTTTAAATAGTGTATTTCCTTATTCCATGTAGGCTAAATATGTGTTTCCCACTAGATTGACTTTGCATTGTATCAAACAAAATAAGCGTAGGCCCTTCCAATTTCCCCAAAACCTCCCTTCCATTTGCCTTCCGCATTTTGGGCGGTTTTCTTCAACCACCATTGGCCACGAGGTAGGGTTGGAGAAGAAAGGCGTGTCTCCACCTCGTCATAAGGGGGGAGGAGTGAGCCAGCCCTAACAGCCAATCAGCACCGCGGTGAGCGACCCGGTAGGCGTGCCCTCGGAGCCGGCGGCTTGATTTCGCCCGAGGTGATAAAAGCGACTGGAAGGGACTGCTTTTCCAGATGACCTGGGAGGAGCAAAGAGGCGGCACCAAGAGGAGCGGTGAGATGCGAAACGCTCCAAGCCAAAGAGGAGAGGTACTCGGCAAGGAAACCAGCTTTGGAGAGACGCGCTGAAAGGAGGGAGACGGCTCCACCACAAGAAGAGGAGCAGGTGTGCCGAACCAGCGCGTGACGTCTACCGCAGCGGATACACGACGGAGGGTTTTCCCGCCAAAACCGCGAGGAATTGCAAGCTGCTGCCTCCCGACTTTGCCTCCCTCTCAAGCAATCCACCTCAAGCCCTACCTGCCTGCATTATCCCCTGTGTAAGTGTGAACGTCCTGTCCTGCTCGTTGTCTTGGGGTTAAGTAAAAATGAATAGTGTAAGTTAACGATTCGCTGTGTTACTGCTTCTTCCATCCATTGCTGTGTGTGTATAATAAATCTGTTCTTCCTCCGTATTCTTCTTCTTCTTCTTTTTCATTCTCTTTCGGTCGCTGTAGAGGTTTCCCGATTGAATATCTGTGGGGCGATCTGGTCAACGTCGGGTGGAATCGGGTTCTAATCGGGGAGTAACTGTTCGGACGCGGTTAAATACACCACCGCTCGGTCAATATAACATCTAAAGCCGCGTCTGCAACAATTGGTGTCGAGGAGTTGGATTCGGACCTGGGACTAAATTTGTTAGGCCCAAATTTTGGAACACCAATTGTACTATTAGAGTAACAATTGGTGTCGAGGAGGGAGATCGGACCCGAAATCGGACCCGAAGCGCGCTTAACGCGCTCAAAATTACAAGCTGCCGAAATTTATTTTGTTTTATAAAGCAAAACCCGAATTTTGAGATCGCGCCATGGACAATCAAGGCGATCGGATGTCGGTGGGAGAGATAGACAGGGTGGAATCGACCCAGGACCTCGGGGAAATGTATGTGGAGGAAAGGGAGGAGGAGAAAAATAGCAATGTGGTTGCGGAAGTATCAGACGCGCGAAGTGGCGTCCTCGCGCACGTGGGTGTAGCGGCACCAAATTTTGCCGCGACTGTAGCAGCGCCGTTGGTGGATTTGAACCTTTTTTTATACAAATGAAGGCCCTTATGGACAAGAATAGCGAACAAATGGAAAACAGAAGGAGGGCTGATAGTGAAAAAATGGAAAGCAGAATTATGGGGCAAATGGGGGTAATGAGGAACGAAGCGAGGGGTACTGGTGAGGGGTTAGACAAGAAATTTGGGAAGTTAGACAATAATTTTGAGGGGTTAGACAACGGGATAAAAGAGGTGAAAAATGGGTTAATGGGGTTAGAAAATAGGATGGAGGACAAATTGCGGGAAATAGGGGAACAATCCGCCCGAGAAATCAAACAAATGGGAGAGCAGATAGAGGAGGTGAAAATCGGGGTAGAAACCAAACTGGATGCTCAGAGGGATGAATTGGGACAGATGAGGGTGGCATCTACAAAAGAGATGGAGGAAATACGACGAGGGGTGAGTGAGGAGGTTTCGGGGCTACGCGAGGAGGTAAAGCGAGGTGAGAAGCGTATGGAGAAAGAGGTGAGAAATAATACGGCTAAGTTACAAGGGGGCATAGAGGGTCTGACGGAGGAGGTGGAACAGCTGACAGAGGGACAAACGAAGTTAGTGGAGCAGGTTCAAAGGAACACTGCAGTACTCGGAGGGTTAAAGGCGACACAAAAAGAAATTAAAAATGACTTGATAGCGACACAGAGGCAATGTCAGATGGTACGTGAGGAACTGACAATGAGGGTGGACGAGGTGACAGAGATAATGGAGACAAAGGACCGGCAGGTGAGGAAGCACATAGAGACGGTCACGGTAGCCTTAGAGGACGAACTTGAGGAGACGCACCGAGAAATAAAAGAGGTTAAACAAAAATTAGAGGAAGTGGAAGAAGAGGTGAGTGAAATTAAGAAGAGACGGACAGAAACTAAGAGAGAAATAAGGGAGGAGATAGCGGAATATGTACAAGGTCGGTGCTCAACTCATAATGTGATGCTCACTAACCAAATAAAGAGTTTGCAGGTGGCAAAGGAGGTGCGGAGACGAGGTACGGAGGTGAGTGGCAATGTATATGATGTGAGGAAAGCTTCAGTCGGCTTGGGGATTGGTTTGGATCCGGGTATTCGTGAGAGGCCGTTGGTGAAGTGTGCGACAGGTGTGGTGTGCGAAAAAAGAGGTGTGCGAGAATGTCCGACCATGGGGTGTGTGAGGAAAAAGTGCACGCCAAGGAGTGAGTGTGCTGGCAAGAGTGAGTTGGTCGAAGCGCGTGTGCGAGGGGGTACATGGAAGCGCGGTGTGGTGAGTGTTACAGAGGATGTAACGAGGAGGTGTACACCTGTGGTGAGTGTTACAGAGGATGTAACGGGAGAGTGTGTGCAGGAGTGTGCGCGAGAAAGGTGTGTAACGGACGGGTGCATGAGGAAAGAGTGTGCTGTCGAGAGTAAGGGTGAGTGCGCGACCGAGAGTGGAGGTGAGAGTAGTGAGAGTGACACGGAGCGTGAGTTGGTTGTGGCAGGTGAGCGAGGATGTACACCTGGAATGGAAGGATGCACACCTGGAATGGTAGAGCATGAGTGGGAATGCACGCTGGAATTGGTAGTGAGGCACGTGGTTGGGTGTGCGGGTGAGAGCACACCTGTGATTGTCACAAAAGAGGTGACCGAGAAAGGGGCGCGAAGAGGTGTGTTGGTGAGGTGTGCGAGCGACGAATGTGTGCCAAGGTGTTCGGTGGTCAGGTGTGTGACCAAGTCGGTGAGCAGAGTGAGTGTACCGAGGTGTGTAAGGGAAGGTACGAGGAGCATGGGACCAGCTGGAGGTGTGAGCAAGAAAGGGGTAGCGTATGCATGTAAGCCTGCAGGTGAAGCATCGACGGTAACCAGGTTAGAAGTTAGAACGACTTATAGCCGAATCGGGCCCTCGGTGCGCGTCGGGCAGCTTCGCGTGCCGCGAGAACCAGCGGGGATCCGAGCCACGGCGGGTTCGAAAGGACCGCCGTGCGCGATCCACGCTGGGCCTCGCGTGGAACGGCCGCGTCCGGGCTCCACTAGGCGGAGCGGGCAGCCCGATAGGAAGGGTCGTCATGGCGACCACTTGCTATGGAGACGTGCCGGCAGGTCGAGATCGGGACATTGGATGGCTCCACGCCGAGGTGGTGCGTGGGATCTCGGCCCGGGTAAGCCTCCGTCCCTGCCCCGAATGCGGGACGTATCCAGCCGCTGGCACAAAAGAACCCGCGTTCATTGCTCGGCTGTACGAAGCCGAGCTTTAGAAGGGAATTGGCGCACCGAGAGGATGTAATAAGTAGACGAAGGGTGATGGTGATAGTGATAGTGATTTGATACGAAATTGATAAAAGTGAGTAGAATTGGCAGTAAATGGAAAATTTTTGATTTGTTGGATTTGGACGAACAAAATTTATAGTGAGAGACCCCCAATGTGGTGGGATGGCAAATCCATCATCCCTCACATAGTGGGGGCAAATGCGCAATAGTTTATGGGGTGGCTATGACAACCGAGCCAGGGAGGGCTTGGATAATTGTAGGGATCTAGCGAAGATGACATTAGGTAACGTTAAGTTTAGTTAGTGACTGATACCTGTAGTGGGGACGCAGGTAGTTTAGTGTGGATGATAATGACGTGGGAGCACAATAGTTTAAAGGGACGACTGGGAAGCGCAAGTTTCAGAGGGGAGTAGTTAGCTGAGATGATGCCGTGTGTGTGAAGATTGAACAGGTGAGAATTGAACAGGTGTGATTGCACAGGTGTGCAACTGAACAGGTGAATGGAGCAGTGTATGAGGGAGTAGTGGTGATTGCGTGTTGTGTTGACCAAATGGTCCAGGAAGAAAGGAGGGTGCAGGTGGCACCAGGTGTGAGGGCACAGGTGTGCAACAACAGGTGTATGTGGCTGTGTGGAATAAATGGTAGTGTGGAATATCTGGAGTATTGGAATGGATGGTCGTGGAGTGAGTATGGTGGAAATTGTGGAGTGGAGTGGATGGTGCGAAGGTGTGAATGGGGGAAGAGTGGACCCCCATCACGGATACCCGGGGCGGGTAGTGTAAGTGTTAGGTAGAGGGTACAGGTAAATTGTGGTTGGATATTGGCATCTGTGGTGCGGGTGAAAGAATGGTCTTTGAATGGGTGCAGTAGTGTTGTGGAAATGGCTGGGCGTGTAGCCTGTTAGTGTGTGTAGTTGGTTTGGGCACTCCACCACTGTGAGGATGTCGGCCAGGTGAGGCCGCAGATGGGCTCTGGGAGCCGGTAGTAGTTGTTGTGGATGGGGCCCGAGGATCCGGAGGACGGACCCGGGTAGCCCAGTGCCAGAGGGCACCGAGTGGGGTGACAGAGCCAGGAGGGGCCTGCCCCAGTTAGATAGGTTAGGGTGAGGAGCTAGGTAAGCTCGGGTGGCAACTACAGTGGTGGAGGTGTGCAGGTGGGTAGACCTGCAGGGAGAGCTACACGTCGCAGCCCAGAAATTGTGCAAGGGCACCGGGAGATGAATCGGGGGAGTGAGACCCCAAATTGAGAAGCACCACAGTTTGGTCAATGGGAATTGGTTTTTAGAACCCATAGTGTAAGTGGCCAATGGATTGGCAGGGAAAGACCCCGGGTAGTGTAAAGTGTGTTAAAGTCATTTAGAGGATAGTTAGGATGAAGGATCTCCTCGCACCATCTGCATCCACTCACCTGAGGTGACAGGTACTCCACACCATGCCATGGTTTGATTATTTTTTATGATGCAAATGTTTGGATTGTGAGACGCATCATGACGTGGGTGTGACATTGTGCGTAATTCCATCTCTTCCTCCTTATGAGGATTGATGATGAATTGATGATGGCAAATTTTTGAAGTAGAGGGATTGTGGAGACGAATTTGGTATAGGGGAAATATGGGGAAGACGTGACAGTAGTGACGAATTGGTAATGTGTAGATTTTGTACATATGGGGTAAGGGCAAGGGTAGGGTAGGTGACAGGGGGGTGACGTACGGTAGGGACGAGCTTTCTCACTTCGCCCTCCGTACGCATTTCGCCTTGCATTGCCTTATTGACGTGTACCCTTGTGACCTTACCCCTCGCTCAATTGTCTTTCTTTTGTCTCCCACATGACCTGTGCGCCATTGGGTGCCGAGGGGAGCGTGCATGAGGTGGCCATTGTGCGCCCGAGATTCCCAGAACCAGCATGCATTGCGTTGATGTACCACTTTATGGACCGCTGTTCTGCGGCCAAGTACCACTTGATGGACCCCAGGTTCTGGGGCAGGGCACCTCTGTTGGAGACCGGCCATAGTGGCCAGGGAATCTTGCTTGCGGACCTCGGTAAGGTGGCACCTATGCCAAACAGGTGGACCACCCTTAGTTGGCCCCTGAGGCCCTAAATAAAAACGAACACAAGTTGTGCTTTTTATTATGTCCAAATAGGCCGCATGAAGCCAGAAGACGTCGGGAAGAACATCGGCCCAGCAGAGAAAGTGAAGACCACCACCAGTTGTTTTGTTGTGTTTATTAAGAACCATGGTGACTGCGCACCGAGTGGTGTTTTTGGTGCTTTGTGGTGCTTTGTGGTGTTTTTGGTGCTTTTGGGTGCTTTGGTGGTATTGGTACTGGTGCATCGATGCAATGCGTGCTGTCTCCTCCCTCCCAACAGGAATTTCTTTCTCTTGTTCCCTAAAAAGAAAAAAGAAAAAAAACACAGGTCCTGGGTTGCGTTGTAAATAAGAAATCACGTCATTGTAAATAATGCTCCCCACCGTAAATGTATAGTTTGAGCATAATTCCGTAATTCGGTTAGCTGTGGGCTTGAGTCTGTTAGACAGGGTGCAATGCAATAGGGGGACATACTTATTTGTGTTTTAAAATTGTCACACTCAGGGTCAGGTTAATTGTAGAGGGAATTACACCTACGTGTCACACCAAGTTAAAGTTTAGTAGGCCCGAGCACGGGCCTGAAGAAAGGAGGGTGCAGTGTAACGATTTTGAGAAGTGTGTAACGAATTTGAGAAGTGTAACGGTTTTTTTGAGAAGTGTAACAATTTTGGAGGAAGTGTAACGAATGTGGAAACGTTACAATGTGAACGTTACAAAAGTATGGGAACATCCTCGTAATGTAAATAATGGTCGCAGCCGTCCTCCTAGTTAATTCCATGAAACTTACACGCAGGTCACGATATATCTTTTAAATAGTGTATTTCCTTATTCCATGTAGGCTAAATATGTGTTTCCCACTAGATTGACTTTGCATTGTATCAAACAAAATAAGCGTAGGCCCTTCCAATTTCCCCAAAACCTCCCTTCCATTTGCCTTCCGCATTTTGGGCGGTTTTCTTCAACCACCATTGGCCACGAGGTAGGGTTGGAGAAGAAAGGCGTGTCTCCACCTCGTCATAAGGGGGGAGGAGTGAGCCAGCCCTAACAGCCAATCAGCACCGCGGTGAGCGACCCGGTAGGCGTGCCCTCGGAGCCGGCGGCTTGATTTCGCCCGAGGTGATAAAAGCGACTGGAAGGGACTGCTTTTCCAGATGACCTGGGAGGAGCAAAGAGGCGGCACCAAGAGGAGCGGTGAGATGCGAAACGCTCCAAGCCAAAGAGGAGAGGTACTCGGCAAGGAAACCAGCTTTGGAGAGACGCGCTGAAAGGAGGGAGACGGCTCCACCACAAGAAGAGGAGCAGGTGTGCCGAACCAGCGCGTGACGTCTACCGCAGCGGATACACGACGGAGGGTTTTCCCGCCAAAACCGCGAGGAATTGCAAGCTGCTGCCTCCCGACTTTGCCTCCCTCTCAAGCAATCCACCTCAAGCCCTACCTGCCTGCATTATCCCCTGTGTAAGTGTGAACGTCCTGTCCTGCTCGTTGTCTTGGGGTTAAGTAAAAATGAATAGTGTAAGTTAACGATTCGCTGTGTTACTGCTTCTTCCATCCATTGCTGTGTGTGTATAATAAATCTGTTCTTCCTCCGTATTCTTCTTCTTCTTCTTTTTCATTCTCTTTCGGTCGCTGTAGAGGTTTCCCGATTGAATATCTGTGGGGCGATCTGGTCAACGTCGGGTGGAATCGGGTTCTAATCGGGGAGTAACTGTTCGGACGCGGTTAAATACACCACCGCTCGGTCAATATAACATCTAAAGCCGCGTCTGCAACAATATATATATATATATATATATATATATATATATATATATATATATATATATATATATATATAGTGTATACTAGTGAGGTACCCGTGCTATGCATGGGTGGGAACCCAAAAGCAAACAGACAATGCGGAAACGGTGAATGCTTAAGCATGAAACCAATCAATTCCACATTCCTGTGCCACCTGTAGTCGAAAATCAAGCATAGACAACAGGTTCGTGAAGGACCTACACGAAAAACGTACCTGGTTGAATGGTTCTATACCCAATGGCGAATGTGCAAATGGCGATGCGCGAATATCACGCTTAGAAAGTAGAAACCCTCACGGGATTTCGTCATTCATTTAAACTCAATATCTCTATTTTCTTTCCAGACCGCATAACTCCAATCACAAATTAAATAGCATTAGTATAAAAAATAAACTTTTACCAACATTCGTGACACAAACAAATATTTTAAACCGGATGTGAGGTAGTTCCAGACGGTTGAGTGAATACAATTACGAATTCAAAATCGCCATTGTATTCACTCAATTCCAATCATCATTCCAATAATAAGTTGATACTTTAACAAAATACTGTTTTAAATGATGATTGTATTGGGATATTATCAAACCAGCCCATCGCCGTCATCTGTCCACTTCCGGATACGCGGCAGGTTTGTACGTGGTTTCGCGGTTCCGGATACGATACGCGGTTTCGCGGTTCCGGATACGATACGCGGTTTCACGGTTCCGGATACAATACGCAGTTTCGCGGTTCCGGATACGATACGCGGTTTCGCGGTTCCGGATACGATACGCGGTTTCGCGGTTCCGGATACGATACGCGGGTCCGGATACGCGGTTTCAAAATCATACTTTTATTGAAGAATTTATGAAACCTCCGACCTACCTTAGAACATCCGCTGGGACCCCAAAACGTTCCACGGGAGGTTTGGCAAAGCTAGCCCCTAACCATGGACGGACGGACAGACACTCCTGTTTTATAATATAGATATGCACATACATACATATACACTACCAGTCAAAAGTTTTTGAACACCTCAATTTTTCCAGTTTTTATTGAAATTTACGAAATTTATATAGTTTTTACACTGGTATGGAGGCAATCACCCAAGACAAGAAAATTACGAAATTAGAATTTAATCAATGGAAGCGCTAATGGAATAATTCCCAAGACACTAAAACTTCTGGAACTGACATATATTAACTTAACACTGAAATAGCAGAAAGGTTAACTTTCGTCTCAGGCCGAGCTACATTCTCAGCACCACAATTATTACCTTATTCCTTAAAACTCCGAATCTCAGAAGCAACATGATGCTTAGCCAATGTCAAAAAGTTCAATTCGCAGCTGTGCTTTCAACTCGAGCAATTCACTTGAGTCATGGGGCCAGAAGTCTAGTTTTTTGTGGAGTTTTTCCAAGTTCTCTCACCTGTCTGGATCTGGATTCAGACGTGAACCAAAATTTAATCGGCTTGTTCTTGTCACTCACAAACTCATCCACCAAGTTTCATCATAAGTCGTCCACAACCTTTTAGAAATATCATGTTATATATCGTTTTTGGCCCGATCTCTCAATCATGAAGAAACACTTTTGAAATTCTACTTATCAGACCTTCTCCAAAATCTAATCAATTCGTCTGTGTCACACACCTAACCTGTCCACCAAGTTCCGTCCGAATCCACCCACAATTTTTTTTAGATATCGTGCTCACAAATAGACAGACAGACAAGGGTGAAAACATCACTTCCATCCACCTTTGGTCGCATAGGTCACTAGAACGGCCAGGGACGGATTTAGAGGCAGGCGACCCAGGTGACCGTAAAATGGCAACTGCGCAACCACAGGGGCAACTTCGCTGGGGTGAGCCTGTAAAATGATGTGGGTGTGAATTTCTACTCACGTGTGGTCATACGGTGGTTAGGTGCTACCTGACAATCTTCCATCTCCGTTACGCTCAACGAACATGGCGAAACGGGAGTAAAGGTGGATATTCAACTGAGATGCAGCCAATGCTCCCCAAAAGCTGGTCAAAGGTCTCGGCAGGTAAACCCGTTGTGAAATGTCGATTTTCAGTAGACGGAAATACCAATGCTTCGGGGTGACCAGAGCGGTGGTTGAACAAAATGGATATTCCACCGGAAAAATGCGATCTAAAATGGCGGAAGAAAAAAATTCCCCGAGAAGTAGAAAAATTGTCATGAACAGCGAGCGGGTGATGAAGTAGCACTAATGCTGATAATCCCAAGGGAAACCAAAGAACAGATCACAGTTTTCACTTGCTCCACGTTGTTGCACCTTTTGGCTCCAGGCCCCTCAAGAGGAAAGTCCGCGTAAATGACCTCTTCTTCTTCACCCTTGTGCTTCGTCCTCTTACTGAGAGAGTTGATTGGTTGTTCCCGGTTTAAAACCATTCCCCATTAACCGAACGTTTGCTAGCAGAGCATCAGTATGTGAAGAAAAAGCTTGGTGAATTGATTCTGCCTGCACTGTCTGTTCATGTCGAAAATGATGCATGCAAAACTGGAAGTCACTACATGCCTGCCACAAAGATATAACAAGGAAATATGGAGCAGGAGGAGGCCATTTTTGGATCGGCCCATCAGGCTTGCGCTACACCAACACCAGGTTGAATAAATCTGTCAAGCGAACTCAATTTAGAAGGTGAGGGAGGAGTCGGGATGAGAAAAGTGGGGCAGGTACAGTGATATCACAAAGTGTGTTTGTGAAAAATGAAAACTTTTTGGGAGAGGGGGGGGGGGTTGGGTGAAGGTGGTTTTGGGGTGAAGAATACACAACCACCACCACACACAATCCCTTGACAAGACCCTCTCATAAACATCACGCTCAGCACCAATGTACGTAATCACCCGTGCATACTCAAGCTACTGACAAGTCCTGCCAAAATCTCTGTACCCCGATGTTTCCAATCCTTCCACTTCCAGATACCCATCTAATTCCAATTTTAACCGATCTACTGTTTCTGCTGCCACAAAATTTTCAGGGAGATCATTCCATACATTAACTACACCCTGTATATATGTATGTATGTATATGTGCCTTCAGTTGTGTCTGTGCCACCTTCAGTCGAACATCAGGCATTGACAGCCAGTTCGTGAAGGACTTGGGCAAAAAAACTTACTGCAGCTGAATGTTTCGACATGCTGTCAATGCTGTCTTTTTGGATCAATGTGTAGGATTGAAAAACTTGCAGCTCTTGGCCTCATTTTCTGTTGCATTTGGTGCAAAGTGAATTTGGGAAATGTGGCTTTGGTGCGATGTCAATACGAGAAAAGGCATTCTGGGTGCAAAGTGACTCAGATAACTTGGCCCAAAGCTGATACAACAGACGAGAGAGAACCGTGTGATATTGGTAGGTGAAAGCAAACTAGCAAAGCCTTCAGAGCTGGAAGCAACAGCTACCATGAAATGAGCTGCGATGACCATGGCATCGGGCTGGTGTGCAGCACAGATTCTATTTGCGAAAAGTCACAGCATGGGGATGCACAGCAGCCAGAAACTGCAGCACTACACAATACAATCCTCCTGGATATGTTTCAGAGGTCAGTACATCAGACTAGTTAGTGGTCACTGCTGAGCCCAAAGGTGCCAGGAGAAAGGGGCGTGCAAACATGGAGTTAAACTACAGTTGAAGCATTGCAGGACTAAGCTTGAAGCAATGAATCACAAGGCTGTAGCGACCCATGGGTCCCCCAAAGCTCGAGACCAGCAACAGAATCTCCTGGCCCAAGCCGGTGACGTAACCGGCGGCCAAACCGCGGCGCCGAGGTTATAATCCTTTGCACCTGTCGGTCACATGACCACCAAAGCGTGCCTCGCCTGAGAGGCGTGGCTTCAGTTCTGATGTATGCTTTTTGGCTTGAATATATATATGCGAACCCGATAAACGTGCTTTGAGAGTTCCCGAGATGATTATACAATAAACATCTTCTCGGACGAGTTTGTGTCTTGTCCGTCACTTCGTCCATCTCAAGCAGGAGCGCTACTCCTTCAGTGGTGACCCCGAGTTTACGACACGCAATGGACACGGCAGTGTCCCTCAAACTGCCCACTTTCTGGGAAGCACATGCCGCCGTCTGGTTCGCTCAGGCGGACTCCCAGTTCGCCCTGCGTGGCATTACGGAGGACACCACGAAATACCATTACGTGGTCGCCGCGCTCGGCTCCGTGACCGCCACCCGCTGCCTGAGCCTCCTCCAGAGCCCGCCCGCTGACGGCAAGTACGACGCCATCATGGCACTTCTTCTGGGTGCTTTTGCCCTCTCCCCGTCTGAACGCGCACGACGCCTGCTCGACCTTCCTGAGCTCGGCGATATGCACCCGTCCGAACGTATGGACCACATGCTCGCGTTGCTTGGCGAGCACCCCTCGGATTTCCTTTTCCAAGAGCTTTTTCTCCGCCAGCTCCCGGCCCAGGTCCGGGTCGCCCTGGCAAGCATGACCATCACAAACCCCCGCGACCTCGCCAGGGAGGCCGACAAGATAGATTCGGCAAGCCAGCTCGTCGGAGCGGCGAGCCAGCTCGTCGGGGTGACTGCCGGGAGCCCGCCTGCCACCCATTCGGCGCCCGCGGTGCAGTTTCCCGCCCACCCGCCTGACGCCCGCGACGCAGCTTCCTTCCCGGAGGCCGCCGGGCCGGCGCGACTGGCAGCGGCGACGCCGCGTCGCCCGGTCCCGACGCGTCGACCGGAGCCCCCACCAGACCCGGCCTGGTGTTATTTCCACGCCAGGTTCGGGCGGCAGGCCCGATCATGTCGACCCCCGTGCACGTTCGGCAAGTCGGGAAATGGGCGGGCCGGCGCTCACTACCAGCCATGAGCGCCGGCCGTTCTGGAAACCTGCTATTCATCGCGGACCAAGCGTCGGGGCGGCGTTTTCTCTGCGACACCGGCGCTCAGCTGAGCGTCATTCCCGCTTCGGCGGAGGACAGGTGGGCCGCCATTTGCAGCCCCTCCTTAATCGCGGCCAACGGCTCCGCTATCCGCACCTTCGGCCCACGCACCGTCGCCCTCTGCTTCGGCAGCCAGCTCTTTCGCTGGGAGTTCGTGACGGCGGACGTCCCCATGGCTTTGCTCGGGGCCGATTTCCTTTGCGCCCATGGGCTGCTGGTCGACGTTAAACGTCGGCGTCTCGTCAACGCCGAAACTTTCAGCTCGCTGGCGTGTGCCTTGAGCCGTTCCGCGCCCACCGAGCTTTCCTGCGTCCTCCCGTTGGCAGACGACTTCGCGCGTCTCCTCGTGGAGTTCCCGGCCCTCATGCGACCGACGTTTTCGGCCGTCGTGGTGCGTCACGGTATCGAGCATCACATTCCCACTACGGGCCCACCGGTGTACGCCCGAGCTCGCCGTCTCGACCCAGCCAAACTCGCCATCGCCAAGGCCGAGTTCGCCGCGCTGGAGCGCCTCGGCATCGTGCGGCGCTCTGACAGCGCCTGGGCCTCGCCGCTGCACATCGTCCCGAAGCCGGGGGGCAGATGGCGGCCATGCGGCGACTACCGCCGCCTCAACGACGCCACTACCCCCGGCAGGTACCCCGTCCTGCACATCCAGGATTTTTCCGCCCGGTTGGCGGGGCGGACCATTTTTTCAAAAGTGGACCTGATTTGGGGGTACCACCAGGTGCCCGTCCGCCCGGCCGACATCCCAAAGACGGCCGTTATTACACCTTTTGTCCTCTTTGAATTCCTCCGGATGCCCTTCGGCCTCAAAAATGCGGCACAGGCATTCCAGCGCCTGATGGACGGCGTGCTGCGCGACTTGCCGTTCCTCTTTACATACCTGGACGACATCCTCGTCGCCAGCACGTCCAGAGCCGAGCACCTCCTCCACCTCCGGACGCTGTTCGGCCACCTCAGCGAGCATGGCTTGATCGTCAACCCGGCCAAATGTCACTTTGGTGCGGCGACGATCGACTTTTTGGGCCACCACATCACCCGGAACGGCGCCGTACCGCTACCGGCCAAAGTCGAGGCCATCGCCGCTTTCCCACGCCCCCGCTCCGTCAAGGCGCTGCAGGAGTTCCTCGGGATGGTGAACCTTTACCACCGCTTCGTGCCCCGAGCTGCGCAACTCATGCGGCCCTTGTACGCCGCCCTCCGCGGCCAGCCGGCGAAGCGCGACGTCGTCTGGTCCACGGACATGGACGCTGCTTTCACCGGCACGAAACGGGCCCTCGCCAACGCCACGCTGCTGGCCCACCCGGTACCCCATGCTCCCATCGCCCTCACCACGGACGCCTCCGACTACGCCGTGGGCGCGGTTCATGAGCAATGGGTAACCGGGGCCTGGCAGCCGCTCGCGT
Organism: Myxine glutinosa; assembly: GCF_964187855.1. Classification (NCBI taxonomy): domain Eukaryota; kingdom Metazoa; phylum Chordata; class Myxini; order Myxiniformes; family Myxinidae; genus Myxine; species Myxine glutinosa. The sequence continues at coordinate 21,445,331 of NC_136267.1, read as the reverse complement.
TCTTCAGCCGGCAACTCCTGCCTAACGAGTTGAAGTACAGCACTTTCGACCGCGAGCTCCTCGGGCTGTACCTGGCCGTCCGCAATTTTCGCCACCTCCTGGAGGGCCGCCCGTTCACGGCCTTTGTCGACCAGAAGCCATTGATTTTTGCCATGGCCAAGGTCACGGAGCCCTGGTCGGCCCGCCAGCAGCGCCACCTCTCCGCCGTGTCGGAATACACCACGGACATCCGGCACATCGCCGGAAAGGACAACGCCGTGGCCGACTACCTTTCTCGAGCCGGCGCCAACCGGCGTCGATTTCGCCCTGATGGAGACGGACCAGGCCACCAACGGCACGGTGCAGGCGCTCCAGGTGGCGGACACGGGCCTCCGCTTGGCTGACGTCCGCGACTGGGCCAACGCCTGCACACCCTGCCAGCGGGCCAAGGTCCACCGTCACACACAGGCTCTGCTGGCTCCTTTCACCGTGCCCGAGCGACGTTTCGACCACATCCACGTGGACCTGGTGGGTCCCCTGCCCCCATCGCAGGGGTTCACCCACCTGCTTACCATGGTGGACAGGACCACCAGGTGGCCGGAGGCCATGCCCCTCGCCTCCACCACCACCGCCGACGTGGCCCAGGCGTTCATCGCCACCTGGGTCGCGCGTTTCGGCACACCGGCGGACATCTCGTCGGACCGCAGCCCACAGTTCACGTCCGAACTGTGGGGCGCGGTCGCCCGCACGTTTGGCATTACCCTGCACCACACCACGGCCTACCACCCCCAGGCCAACGGGTTGTGCGAGCGGTTCCACCACTCCATGAAGGCCGCACTCATGGCCGGCCTCCAGGACGACGGCTGGGCCGACCGGCTCCCGTGGGTCCTTTTGGGCCTCCACACGGCTCCAAAGGAGGACCTCCAGGCGTCCACCGCTGAGCTGGTGTACGGCCAGGCCCTCCGCGTCCCGGGCGAGTTCGTGCCCGACGCCACCAGCCCCTGGTCCGCCGCGCGCCAGCGCATGGACTTCCAGGAGGCAGCCCAACGTTTCGCCCCGGTGCCCACGTCCCGCCACGGCGACCCCCAATCCTACGGCCCCCCAGCACTCCGCACGGCGGAGTACGTCTTTGTGCGCCACGACGCGCACCGGGGGCTGCTCCGGCCACCATACGACGGACCCTTCCGGGTCCTACGACGGGACAACAAGTCCTTCGTCGTCAGCATCGGCGGCCGGGCGGACCGGATTTCGGTGGACCGCCTCAAGCCGGCCCACATGGACGTCGGCCAGCCGCCACGGCTGGCTCTCCCACCGCGGCGCGGCCGCCCCCCATCCACTGCACCCCCCGTCCGGCCACCCGCCACCACACCGAACCCCCCCCCCCCCTGCGACCAGCCAGGGGTCGTTTCGGTCGGGTCATCCGGACCCCCCTCAGGTTGACCTTCCTGGACCAAGTCGATTCTGGGGGGGGCGTGTGTAGCGACCCATGGGTCCCGCAAAGCTCGAGACCAGCAACAGAATCTCCTGGCCCAAGCCGGTGACGTAACCGGCGGCCAAACCGCGGCGCCGAGGTTATCACCCTTTGCACCTGTCGGTCACATGACCACCAAAGCGTGCCTCGCCTGAGAGGCGTGGCTTCGGTTCTGATGTATGCTTTTTGGCTTGGATATATATATGCGAACCCGATAAACGGGCTTTGAGAGTTCCCGAGATGATTATACAATAAACATCTTCTCGGACGAGTTTGTGTCTTGTCCGTCACTTCGTCCTTCTCAAGCAGGAGCGCTGCTCCTTCAAGGCCATATTATTTCTCTGGACCCATGGTTTTTGTTCTGTGACAGCAAGTTAAGAAGGCAGGAGTTGAGAAGATTCCAACCCAATATTGTAAACTTCTGTTCTTCACTCTGCCATTGCTTGGTCAAGGGCTCAGAACGTAAATCAGGATCTGTGCTGGTATTGACTTCATCTTCTGTTGCATGTGAGCTCAGCCATGGAAGAAAATTGGTTTAGACAACCTCGTGTGTATACAACGAGGATCGGGATTTCCCTTTTGAAAAGCAAAAAGAAGTGAATGCAATTATTGAGTAATTGGTTGTGTGCCAATTGTCGGGGTGTCTGTGTGTTGGTCATTGGCAGGTGCAGCTAGCCAAACCACCTTACTTATTCAGTCCTCACTCGCTACACTAGGCGAGGGCCTTAGGGATATTTTCGTGCAAATCAGTCTAAAAGCACCAAATTTGGCCCAGATGTAGCTCAGGGCATGCTCTAATGATTTAGCGAGAGCGCCTAGCCGGCGACCCCCGGGGTCACCATGGCGGCCAAATCCAATATGGCCACCGCCTGATCAAGGTTTCGGCTATAACTTTTGATCCAGATGAGCTACAAATACAAACGTGGTGTCTATTATATGTTTTTTGACCATTAGAAACACGTTGGAATGCTTATCATTACAATTGGGTGTGTCTGGATCCCTAATTTGCATATTTCGAAGATGGGGACTGCCCGAAAATGAGTTTTACCATAACTTGTGACTCTTTTGGCAAACTTGGGGTCTATTTTATGCTTTTTGAGCATTAGAAACCAGTTAAATCCAGCTGTTTACAGTAGTGCTTGTGTACACGTCATGAAGATGGACAATGACAACGTATACAACTACTCTTTCCTGCCTCACGTAAGTCATCAGAACCACTTTTTTGAGAAGTTATATTTTCATAATAGTCATTAAAGACACAATGAAGATGGCATTGCTCTCCCTTTGCTCATAATAATGCATTCGTATCATTTCAATTGATAGGAGACATCCTGAAAATAAGGGTAGACCCTCTCGTTTTACTTCTGTCTACAACTACTATTTCATGTCTCACGTAAGTCATGTGTATTATTTTCATCTACAGACTTGGCATTTAATATGGAATTTTTTTTTTTCTTGACTTAAGTTTACTTTCTGAACTCAGTTTATCAATCTGGTGAGTTTCTTTTACGCTTCGGTGATGTCTTTGTTGAAAGAACCATGTCACTGATTGTCTTTCGCAGCAAGAAGTCAATAACAGGATTATATCACAGGTGGCGTGACAAAATGTAAGGACAGGTACACTGGTACATTTGACGATTGGCTTCACAATCGGGTATATAAGGGTTGTTGCGTCCTGTATTAGTGGAAAACAACTGCTGCATGTCTACAAAAGTTATTGCCGCTTCCTCTGGAGATGGTCCGTCAACTTGACAATGCTGTTTGTCATGGAGTGGTGGCTTTACGAAATTCTGGCATGAAACAGCGTGCTATTGCTCGGCAGTATGGCATCACTCAAGGTCAGGTGTCAAAGATCCTGAAACGAAATGCTCAGAGGGGTGTCCCTACTCCAATACCGAGGCCAGTACGTCCCCACAGAACCACAAGGAGAGATGATCGCCAGCTGAACCAGTTAGTCTGCAATGGCCGTACCAAGTCAGCTAATCGGCTTAGGGCAGAGTGGCAGCAACTGACAAATGTGCCTGTATCCAGAAGGCGAGTCAACCAACGACTGGTTCAAGCAGGCTATCGTGCCAGGCGTCCCCTGAGAAAGCCACGCCTGACCAGACAACACAGCCAGCACCGATTGCAGTGGGCCAGAGAGCACCATCAATGGCAGCCAGGAAACTGGAATCACGTGACCTTCAGTGACGAGTCTAGATTTCTGGTTTATCGTCAAGATGGCCACGTCCGAGTGTGCAGACAAGTGCATGAAGCCCACAACGAAGATTGTATAGTGCCACGAGTCCAAGCTTGAGGTGGTGGGGTGACCGTTTGGGCTGCTTTTCATGCAGGGGGAAAAACTGACCTGGTTGTTCTGAATGGAAACCTGAACCAGTTCAAGTACAGGGTCATTCTGGAAGAAACATTGCTTCCATTTGCTCGTGCAGCCTTTCGAGGAAACTTTGTCTTCCAAGATGACAATGCACGGCCTCATCGTGGTCGCATGATCCAAAACTTTCTTGCTGACCATGGTGTAGAGCATATGGGGTGGCCTGCCATGTCCCCGGATATGAATCCGATAGAGAACTTGTGGGCAGAATTAATGCGTCAAATCGACAACTTGGACCAGCAGCCTACCTCTGCGCATGAATTGCAGCAGACTATTGTCACTGCATGGCAAGTGATTCCTGTCCAAGCCTTGGTAAATCTCGTGAACAGCATGCCTCGACGTGTACGTGCTCTCCTGAATGCTCGTGGGGGTTACACGAAGTACTGAACTGTAATTTTACTGTCCGTAATCCCAGTCGTAATTTAACTTTTGTTTTTGTTGAATTTTTTTTTGGCTAATGTGCAAAATAAAGAGATACTTCTGGAAAACGTACAGAAGTTTAACACAGTACTGTCCATGAATTGAGTTCGATATCAGTTTACATCACTTTCAAGGATCAATTTATTTGCTTCGAAATGTCAAATGTGGTTTTTGTTTCTTTTAAAGGTCACATTAACAAAATCTAGAATAATTTCAACATAATTCCAATGAACTTTTGGTTCTAAGTCATCTTGAAAAGTAAGTTCACCCCCACAAAAAAAATATTCCATATTAAATGCCAAGTCTGTATATTTAATACGAATGTCACTTCAATTCAATGTATTTTGATGTATTTGAGTCCATCGATAGTTAAAAAATATATCAACAGCTAACGTGAGCTAAGCCAGCAAAATGAAACAAATATAACCAGGTATTTTCAGGTTTCTTCATCTCAATTTCACCAATTCCTATCAGGTCTTGTGAGGAGCCGATCTTGCTGTAACTGGTTATTGGTGCCGACAGAACCAAAGGAGTGATTGCATGAAAGTGGACCGTTGCAAGAAGCTCAGTGAACAATATGGCCTCTACCTCTTGGTAGTACTAGTAGCAGCATCATCAATTGGGACTTATGCTGTCTCTGCCAATTAGATGCTGGTGAACCCTTGCAAAAACCTAGAAATGAAGGACTTGCATCACGAGAAAGGGATCTCAAAGATTTCATTGCTATTGCCAATGTTCTCCCTTGTTGCCAATGTTCTTGCAGATGATCTGGTGTTGATTGCGGAAAGTATGGATGGACTGAAGGAAAAGATGAACAAGTGGAAGGAATGTATGGAGACAAAAGGTCTGAAGGTGAATATCGGAAAGACGAAGGTGATGGCAAGTGGTAAAGCATGTGGTGAGGTGGAAAGAACTGGGAAGTGGCCATGTGCTGTGTGCAGGAAGGGTGTCGGAGTGAACTCCATTCAATGTACAATGTGAGCTGAGTGGGTTCATCAAAAATGCAGTGGTCTGAGAGGGTCATTAACCAGTGTGGCAGCTACATTCAAATGTAAGGTGTGCACAGAGGGAGCTGCAGATGGAGGAAATGTTGAGTTGGATCTTGGAGACCGTGTGAAGCTGGAAGGTGTGAAAATATTTTGCTACCTCGGAGACATGCTGAATGGAGAAGGTGGATCAGACTCGGCAACGGTTGCTAGAGTGAGATGTGCATGGAAGAAGTTTCGGGAACTGAGTGGCGTGCTGATGATGAGGGGAGGGAGTGTCGTTGAAGCTGAAGGGAAAGGTGTATTCTGCATGTGTGAGAAGTGTTATGATTTATGGGAGCGAGACGTGGGTAATGAACGTAGAGCAGCAACGAAGGTTGGAAAGGGTGGAAATGCGAATGGTTCGACGGATGTGCGGAGTATCGTTGAGAGAGAGGAAGACAAATGATGAATTGCGAAAGATGATGGGAATAGAGCCTGTGATTGATGCTGTGAAGAGGATCAGGTTGAGATGGTTTGGTCATGTGTTGAGGAAGGATGAAAGTGACTGGTTGAGAAGAGTGATGGAAATGAATGTAGAAGGAAGTAGAGGACGGGGAAGACCGAGAAAGACTTGGCTAAAGATGGTGGAAGAAGAAATGCGGGCAAGGGGGTTAACAAGGAGAGATGCAGAAAATAGGGCAAAATGGAGAAGATTGTCATGGGGACCGCAAGGCTAACCCCCGCTCTAGTAGGGAAAATGGCCTTTAAAATGCATGTTGTTGTTGTTGTTGCCAATGTTCTCCCTTCTTGTGTTAATGTTACAATTGATCAGTTGAATGATGGTTCAGGTATTGTAGCAACGCTTAAATCACATAATGCTACGCATCACAAACTCTGTAGAAGCTACTGTCGTAGTTTTCGTGTCAAAAGGGCTCGAAAGCATGATGTTGGGTCCTCCTTAGTAGTGAGTCCTAAAAAGCTTCGATCATGTCAACCCAAAGCCATTCATTGTACATTCATATTCATTGTGTCATTCATTGTGAATTCATTGTGTCACTGTGTCATATGTGTGTCACTGTGTCATTCGATACATTCATTGTGTCATATGTGAGGGGGAGGATACAGATGACCTTCACAAGGCAGTAACAGATAATGTTGATTCCAATCTGAAATGCTGGGCAGAATCCAGTAAAAAATTTCAGCTTCTTGGTGGATTAGTTTCACAAGCTTCCGATATGCATGCAGCAGATATGTACTACCATGCCAAATGTTATCTCAAGTTGCGGTATGCAGCACAACAGCAAGCGTCTCGTGACACTGCAAGGGTGTCAGAATAAGGGGAAGCGTCTACCAGTGAGTGGGGGACAACCTTTGGCCCTCTAACTATTGCGGTCAGAACGTAAGTTCAGCTTGATTGCAAAAGATCAATCCCATGAGCAATCGAACAAAATCCTGCAGTCCTGTGGTGGAGCAGCTGGACTCTATGAAAGCCCTGAAGCCCTCACACTCTTCATGCTTGCAGGGCCTGACTGCGCCAGGTTGGTGCAACAGTTCGAAGCTGTGTATAACAGCAGCTCATCATCGTCAACATCTCATCATGAAGAGGCACATAGGTTGCAGGTCAAGTTCAGGAAAGATGTCAAATCCTTAACCGAGGTTATGGAAACCCACGGAAATCCCTTTCTATCAGCGAATCACGACCTCATAGCACTCGACACACAAGACGTTATGGAAACAGCAGTGGCTGGATCGCTCGCAAGTGTTCACGAAGTTGGTATGGCCCTACATTCAGCTTACGTAGAGCAGCGACTTGACAAGGTCACCAAGCCCGTTTCAGATACGATCCCATGGACAAATACCTTGACGTTTGCCAATCGACCTGACCCAAAAGCCAAACACAAAAAGAAGAATGGCGTTCACAAGCAAAACATGACTCTCGTCACCCAACTACTCCTTTCCCTTCAATCCCGGCCCGATGCAGACATGGCAGAATTCTTCAGGTTTGAAAATCAGAGGGAGCCACCCAGCATTTCCAACCAAGGGCTTTTACGCAGCGGCAAAAAGCCGGACGTTCTTGAATGCGTGAATGCGGCAAAAACCCGCGTAGTAGCAGCCAGGGATGCCACTGTAGTTGTGCTCGATGGAGCAGTAATGGTCCAAATGGTCCGGCCAATTACTGCAAAAACATTCCAGGACTATGTAAACACCAATATTGCTGGGTTTGTGAGGTCGCATATGAGCCGTGAATCTGTCAAGCGCTTGGACATTGTGTTCGATACGTATCCAGAGAAGAACCTCAAAGCACAAACTCACCAACGCCGAGGAACGGGGTCAAGAACTAAAATAGGAGATGGCAGAACTCCTATTCCAAAGCGTAACTGGAACAACGACTTCCTGAAGAATGAAGAGAACAAAAAAGAACTATTTGGACATCAGCGATGAGCTCACCAAGCATGACATGCAGGGTAAACTTCTCCTTTCTACCAAGAAGGATGTTGTACTCTCCAACAGACCTGAATATGACATATCTGCGCTTCAGCCTTGTAACCATCCAGAAGCAGACACGAGAATGATAGAAATCGATATGTGGATGTGGAAATCGAATCGATACACGAGAAATCGATATGTGGATGTGGAAATCGAATCGATACATGAGAAATCGATATGTGGATGTGGAAATCGAATCGATACACGAGAAATCGATATGTGGATGTGGAAATCGAATCGATACACGAGAAATCGATATGTGGATGTGGAAATCGAATCGATACACGATAAATCGATATGTGGATGTGGAAATCGAATCGACACACGAGAAATCGATATGTGGATGTGGAAATCGAATCGATACACGAGAAATCGATATGTGGATGTGGAAATCGAATCGACACACGAGAAATCGATATGTGGATGCGGAAATCGAATCAATACATGAGAAATCGAGATGTGGATGTGGAAATCGAATCGACACACGAGAAATCGATATGTGGATGTGGAAATCGAATCGATACACGAGAAATCGATATGTGGATGTGGAAATCGAATCGACACACGAGAAATCGATATGTGGATGTGGAAATCGAATCGATACACAAGAAATCGAGATGTGGATGTGGAAATCGAATCGATACACGAGAAATCGATATGTGGATGCGGAAATTGAATCGATACACGAGAAATCGATATGTGGATGTGGAAATCGAATCGACACACGAGAAATCGATATGTGGATGTGGAAATCGAATCGATACACGAGAAATCGAGATGTGGATGTGGAAATCGAATCGACACACGAGAAATCGATATGTGGATGTGGAAATCGAATCGATACACGAGAAATCGATATGTGGATGTGGAAATCGAATCGATACACGAGAAATCGATATGTGGATGCGGAAATCGAATCGATACACGAGAAATCGAGATGTGGATGTGGAAATCGAATCGACACACGAGAAATCGATATGTGGATGTGGAAATCGAATCGATACACGAGAAATCGAGATGTGGAAATCGAATCGACACACGAGAAATCGATATGTGGATGTGTAAATCGAATCAATACACGAGAAATCGATATGTGGATGTGGAAATCGAATCGATACACGAGAAATCGATATGTGGATGTGGAAATCGAATCGATACACGAGAAATCGATATGTGGATGCGAGGGTGCCTGAACCAACAATGAGGGTCGAGACAACGATATTTGAGTAATCTGGTTGTGTGATTAGGATAAAACAAAAATCCACTCGTCACCTCAACAGCTACTATCCAAAAACAGTCGCCCTGGTAAATCAAAAGGACCGAGAACATATACCTGAGAACGTATACCACCCCCCCCCCCCCCAAATGGACATAATTTCTACTCACTTGTACATATATTGATGCACGTGAAGCGTGGTGCTACGCGCGCTTGCTTGCACAACAAGAGGGAGGCGGACAACACGGTGAGTTTAAGAGTCTTTATTAAAAGAGCTCACTGTAGCACTGGCGCGCTCCGGGCTGCGCGCCCGGTGTATATCCCGCGGCCACGCCTACCCCTCGGGCGTGGCCGTCGCCCAAATGGTGCGTGGAATGATGCCCTCATGCCAGTGAGCTTTCGTGTCCACCACACGTGCCCCCCCCCCCCCCAGAATTCCCGCGCACCTGGAGGGCCAGTTTGCGGGGCAAACGGATGACCCGGCCGAAGCGCCCTCTGGCGACCGGCGGCGTCCGGGGTGCAGGGATGCCAGCTGGGATGCCTCCGGCTGCACCCGGGATGGGGGCAGGACTGGGGGGTGGCGTGCCGGCGGGCCTGGGTGGTGCCGGGGGTCCGCCCGCAGGGGGGCGGCCCCCATGCGGGGGCCGAGCCACCGGCGGTGGGTGGTCCACGTCGAGGTGGGCCGGTTTGAGGCGATCCACCGAGACGCGGTCGGGAGTACCGCCGATGTCCAAGGTGAAGTGTTTCACCCCGGTCTCCAGCACGCGGAAAGGCACATCGTACGGGGGCCGCAGTGGTGTCCGGTGGGTGTCGTGCCAGATGAAGACGTACTCCGCGGTGCGAAGCTCCGGGGCGACGTGGGTAGGTGGGTGCCCGTGGTGCGCCGTCGGCACCGGAGCGAACCTCCGGGCCATCTCCTGCAGCGCGGAGCGCTCCTGCGCCGCGGACCATGGTGCCGTGGAGTCGGGGAGGAACTCGCCTGGCACCCGCAGCGGTTGTCCGAAGACCAACTCCGCCGCGGATGCGCACAGGTCGTCCTTGGGCGCCGACCGGAGGCCCAACAGGAACAGGGGAGCCTGTCGATCCAGCTGCCGTCGCGGAGGGTGGCCCGGAGCGCGGCCTTCAACGAGCGGTGGAACTGCTCGCACAGGCCGTTGGCCTGGGGGTGGTAGGCCGTGGTTCGGTGCAGCTGGACCCCGAGCCCCCACACGACCGCCCCCCAGAGCTCCGAGGTGAACTGGGGGCCGCGGTCGGACGATATGTCCGAGGGGGCGCCGAACCGGGCGACCCAGGTGGCGATGACCGCCTGTGCGACGTCCGTCGCCGCCAAAGGCACGGCCTCCGGCCACCGGGTGGTGCGGTCCACCATCGTCAGGACATGGGTGAAACCCCGCGAGGGGGGCAGAGGTCCCACCAGGTCCACGTGTACGTGGTCAAACCTTCATTCCGGCACCGTGAACGGGGCCAATGGGGCCTGGGTGTGCCGGTGCACCTTCGCGCGCTGGCACGCGAGGCACGTCCTGGTCCAGCCGCGGACGGCCTTCCGGAGGCCATGCCAGACAAACTTGTCGGCGACCAACCTCTGGGAGGCCTTCGTGCCCGGGTGGGACAGGCCGTGGATGGCGTCAAACACTTGGCGCTGCCAGCCCGCGGGCACGATGGGGCGAGGCCGCCCGAGGGAGACCGCACAAGAGGGCCGTGCCGTCGAACGGCACCTCAGTGACGCGGAGGCCCGTGACGGCTGTCCGCAAGGCGTGGACGCAGGGGTCGGCGGCCTGATCCGCCGCCATCCGGGCCTAGTCGATGCCAAGGTGGACGACGTGGGCGACGGACCGGGAAAGGCAATCCGCCACCAGGTTGTCCTTCCCAGCGACATGCCGGATGTCCATCGTGTACTCGGACACGGCCGAGAGGTGACGCTGCTGCCGGGCCGACCACGGCTCGGCGACCTTGCCCATCGCGAAGACCAGTGGCTTGTGGTCGACGAAGGCCATGAACGCACGGCCCTCGAGCAGATGGCGGAAGTGCCTGACCGCCAGGTGAAGCCCGAGCAACACTCGGTCGAAGGTACTATAACGGCGTTCGGGCGGGCGAAGCTGCCGGCTGAAGAACGCCAGCGGTTGCCAAGCACCACGCACCTATTGCTCGTGCACCGCGCCCACCGCCGCGTAGTCTGAGGCGTCGGAGGTGAGGGCGATCGGTGCATCAGGCGCCGGGTGCGCGAGCATGGTGGCGTTGGCCAAGGCGAGCTTCGCGCCCGAGAACGCCGCGTCCATCTGCTCGGTCCAGGTAACGTCACCTTTGCTCGGCTTCCCTCGAAGGGCCTCGTGTAAGGGGCGCAGGAGCTGGGCGATGCGGGGCAGGAACCGATGGTAAAAGTTTACCATGCCCAGGAACTCCTGGAGCCCCTTGATCGTGCGGGGGCGCGGAAACCCCTTCACCGCCTCCACCTTGGCCGGTAGGGGGACGGCCCCGTGCCTGGTGATGCGGTGCCCCAAAAAGTCGATTTCAGCGACACCGAACCGGCACTTGGCGGGGTTCACGATCAGGCCGTGCTGGCCCAGACGTTCGAAGAGCGTGCGGAGATGGTGAAGGTGCTCTTCGCGGGACGCGCTGGCGACGAGGATGTCATCCAGGTATACGTACACAAAATCCAAGTCGCGCAAGACGCTGTCCATGAGTCGCTGGAACGCCTGAGCCGCATTTTTCAAACCGAAGGGCATCCGAAGAAATTCGAACAGTCCAAACGGCGTGATGACCGCCGTCTTTGGGATGTCCTCCGGCCTGACGGGGACCTGATGGTAGCCGCGTATGAGGTCCACCTTCGAAAAGAAGGACATGCCCACCAACCGGGCGGAGAAGTCCTGGATGTGGGGGATGGGGTAACGGTCGGGGGTGGTGGCGTCGTTGAGGCGCCGGTAGTCCCCGCATGGTCGCCATCCCTTGCCGGGCTTGGGCACGATGTGAAGCGGCGACGCCCAAGCACTCTCGGAGCGCCGCACGATGCCGAGCCGCTCCAGCGTAGCGAACGCCGCTTTAGCCACCGCGAGCTTCGTCGGCTCGAGGCGGCATGCCCGGGCGTAGACCAGTGGCCCGGCGGTGGGGATGTGGTGTTCCACCCCGTGCTTGACGGCCCCCGCCGAGAAGGTGGGCCGCGTAAGGGCCGGGAAGCGGGCGAGGAAGCGGGTGAAGTCGTCCGCTGCCGGAAGTGTACAAACTAACCTCGCCGGGACCGAACCGCTCAGCAAGCCGCTTGGCGAGCCGCTCGGTGAGCCGCTCAGTGAGCCGCTCAACGAGCTGCTCAACGCGCAAGCAAGCGAGCTGAACGTTTCAGCCTGGATGAGACGTCTGTTCTTCACTTCGACCAACAACCCGTGTGCACAGAGGAAATCCGCACCGAGTAGTGCCATGGGGTCACTAGCAGTTACGAACGTCCACTCGAAGCGTTGCCTTCCGAACCGCAGGGAGGGGCAGCACTTCCCGAATGTGCATATGAGTGTTCCGTTCGCGGCAAGCAACGCGGGGCCCCGGCCCGGGGTATGCTTGTCGGACATAGAGGCAGGGATAATGCTCACCTGTGCCCCCGTATCGCATAGGAAACGGCGCCCGGACAAGGTGTCCGTTATAAAAAGAAGGCTGCCGGAATGGCCGACGCTCAGGGCCGCTACTGAGCGCCGGCTTTGTAGTTTCCCGACTTGCCGAAGGAGCACGGCGGGCAACAATTCCTCGCCTTGTGGCCAAACCTGGCGTGGAAATGGCACCAGGTTTGCGGCGAAGGCGGAGGCCGCGGTTTTCGCGGCGGTGGTGGGCATGGCGTGGCGGCGGCCATGCGGCGTGCGTCAGCCTCGGGATCCCCGAGGTGTGGTGCATCAGCATCAGGGTCAGCCTCGGGATGTGCGGCGGCCGCGCCAAAACTCGCCTGCGCGTCCAAAGCCGTGAAGAACCTGTCGGCTTCGGCAGCGAGAGCTCGGGGTTCTGTCGTCACAGAACCGGCCAAGGTGAGGCGGACTCGTGCCGGCAGCTGGCGTCGAAATAACGCCCGGAAAAGAGCGTTCGGGGTTTCGTCGCCCAACAACGACAGCATATGGTCCATGCGGACCGACGGTCGCGTGTCACCGAGCTCGGGGAGGTCCAGGAGGCGGTCGGCCCGTGCGTCCACCATGAGGCCGAACGTGGCGAGGAGGAGACGCTTGATCGCCTCATACCTGCCATCGGCCGGTGGGTTCCTCAGGACCGACACGACGCGGCCGGCCGTGCCCGGCCCGAGGGAAGCGACCATGTGGCAGTACCTGGTCTCCTCCACCCTGATGCCTCGAAGTCGGAACTGGGCTTCTGCCTGCAGGAACCAGACTTCGGCTTGCGACTCCCAGAACTCGGGGAGTTTCATTTGGACCGCGTTGTTTGCCATTGCGATGGCGTATTCGAGTGGTCAGCGACGGCTGACCAGAACGTCGGAGGGTCACCAAATGAAGCGCGGTGCTACGCGCGCTTGCTTGCACAACAAGAAGGAAGCGGACAACGCGGTGAGTTTAAGAGTCTTTATTAAAAGAGCTCACTGTAGCACTGGCGCGCTCCGGCTGCGCGCCCGGTGTATATCCTGCGGCCACGCCTACCCCTCAGGCGTGGCCGCCGCCCACTTGGTGCGTGGAATGATGCCCTCACGCCAGTGAGCTTTCGTGTCCGCCACACACGTACTGGTTGTTAACTGTATCAATAAGAATAGGTTCTACTCTTCTATTTGTAGAATTATTTCATTAAAAAATGACGTATGTAAGATACATAGGTTGATTGTTTTCACCAGTTTAATCTTAACTCGTTCCTACAACTCTACACTCAATCTGGGTGAAAATGTATGTTAAATTTATTTTTCGGGATAGCGGCCATATTGGTAATATGCAAATTAGAGTGCGCTAGATCGATTCAATTATATCAATCCGAGTACTCCAATATGTTTGTAATGCTCAAAAAGCATAAAATAGACACCACGTTTGTATTTGTAGCTCATCTGGATCAAAAGTTATAGCCGAAACCTTGATCGGGTGGCGGCCATATTGGATTTGGCCGCCATGGTGACCCCGGGGGTCGCCGGCTCGGGCGCTCTCGCTAAATCATTAGAGCATGCCCTGAGCTACATCTGGGCCAAATTTGGTGCTTTTAGACCGATTTGCACGAGCCTAGCCTCATATCTCCCTTCGTCCCTCGACGACACTGCCTCTCCCAACTCCCCCCCCCCCCCCCCAACCCATCCAAACTCACTGTACTCAGCACACCTACCAGCCTGGCACCCTTCGTGAAATCAACACTTGGTAAGTGCTAAGTTGAGTGCTGAAATACTTTAATACATTTTAGAACTCACATTGTCATGGTGACATCTGTGACTATGCAGCACTTAGGTGGCTTCTGGCCCCAACAATAATACACCCATCTGCTACCTGCAGCCCAATTTTTTCTTCCTGCCCTCTAACACTCTCATTCCCACTGTTTTTTTCCTCTCTGGTGGCTTCTCTGTTACCTTTTTCTCCTCTTGTTATCCTGCTGATTCGTTCTCCCTTCACCTCGACTCTCACTCCAATCCTCCTCTCTTTCCCACTTTCTTCCTCTTCCTCCTTCTCTTCGGACAACACGAGCCCTCATTGTATGGCCCTTGAACATTAGCAGCCTCCAATCTAAGCACACCGATCTCTCTGATATGGTAGCCACCACTGCCAGACTTCATCTACGTCACCTGAAATATTGATTTCAGCTGCTTATGTATGCATATACAGTGCATTCAGAAAGTATTCAGACCCCTTCACTTTTTTCACATTTTGTTATGTTGCAGCCTTATGCTGAAATCGTTTAAATTCATTTTTCCCCTCATCAATCTACACTCAATACCCCACAATGACAAAGAGAAAACAGGATTTTAGAAAGTTTTGCAAATTTATTAAAAAGAAAAAACTGAAATATCACATTTACATAAGTATTCATACCCTTTGCTATGACACTTGAAATTTAGCTCAAGTGCCTCCCATTTCTCTTGATCATCTTTGAGATGTTTCTACACCTTGATTGGAGTCCAATATGCATTGTCAGCTGTGAGACCTTATATAGCCAGGTGTGTGCCTTTCCAAATCATGTCCAATCAATTGAATGTACCACAGGTGGACTCCAATCAAGGTGTAGAAACATCTCAAAGATGATCAAGAGAAATGGGAGGCACTTGAGCTAAATTTCAAGTGTCATAGCAAAGGGTCTGAATACTTATGTAAATGTGATATTTCAGTTTTTTCTTTTTAATAAATTTGGAAAACTTTCTAAATTTCTGTTTTGTCTTTCTCATTATGGGGTATTGTGTGTAGATTGATGAGGGGAAAAATGAATTTAAACGATTTCAGCATAAGGCTGCAACATAACAAAATGTGAAAAAAGTGAAGGGGTCTGAATACTTTCTGAATGCACTGTATGTATGCAATTTCAGATTTTTAGGATAAAGCATTCAATTAAAACATTTTTGGCTGGTATACAACTTCACCAATGATGTCATCATTATCATGCTATTGTTCCCCATTGGGAGTACTTGAAAATGTGCTAAGTTTCAAATTTTTCCATTCAGCGGTTCCCGATAAATATTTTTTACATTTTTTGCATTTAATCCAAGATGATTGCCATAACCATGTGACCCATGACGTCACAATTATCAGAAAAACATGCTGCTTGGGTGTCGCACCTACCCTGAAAGTTTCATCTCAATCGGGCATGTGGTCGCTGAGAAAAACGAGGTTTAGCCCGTACGGATGGACAGACAGACAGACAAATCGAAAACATAATGCCTCCGGCCACCTTCAAGGGCAGAGGCATAATAAACATGTCTGCCCAAAAGAGCGTATCACTCAAGACTGTGGCAAGATGGTGGCTTTCTGCCAATATTTGATGTCAACTAGTGTGGCCAACAATGCCACTTCTTTAATATGTCTATACTCTATAGTCCATGGTATTCCCTACAATAAATTTAGTAACGGAACTTTTTGATTAGACCTTGAACACAAAAGTTGTTGAAGCAGCTAGAAATTGTGGCAACCAAAATATGTTGGTCAGGCTCAGCGGTATTCCCAACAAAGACCTCACTAACAATTAATCGGTCCAAACACTGCTTTTTGAAAGATACAGTCACGTGAAAAAGTAAGTACACCCCATGTAAAGTTTTGACTTTTTCAACATATTTCAACATACAGCTATTTGATCTTCATTTCAACAATATTGACAGATAAAGGTGATATAATATAACAAATATCATGAAACATTTACATATTGTAGTCCATTGTATAATATAAATAAACATAAATGCAAATTTCGCATGTGGAAAAAGTAAGTACACCCCTACATTTATCACGACTTCAAATACCTAAAATTAGACTCAGGTGCACCAGCTCAGGTGCAAATGATTAGAACATCGTTAGAGAGGATCTTGGAGGAACCTGTCTTATTTAAACCTCAGACATTTAGTTTGGTTTGCTCTTTGTTTTGAAGTGTGCGGCGTCACCATGCCTAGATCAAAAGAGCTCTCTGAGGCCTTCAGAAAGAAGGTTATAGATGCCTACGAGTCTGGGAAGGGATTTAAAAAGATCTCCAAACAATTTCAAATCAATCATCGACTGTCTGGAAGATCATCTACAAGTGGAGAAGATTCCAAACAACTGCCAACTTGTTCAGGCCGCCCCAGCAAGTTCAACCCTAGAGCAGACCGCAAGATGCTGAAAGAAGTCTCCAAGAACCCCAGAATGTCATCACGGGACCTACAGGTAGCTCTTGCCACTGTTGATGTCAAAGTGCACGAGTCTACCATTAGAAAGAGGCTTCACAAATTTGATCTACATGGGAGGTGTGCCAGGAGGAAACCTTTGCTGTCCAGAAAGAACATCACGGCAAGACTAAAGTTTGCCAATGAACACCTAGGCAAAGACCAGCACTTCTGGAACAATGTGCTCTGGACAGATGAGTCAAAGGTAGAGCTATTTGGCCACAGTACCAGAAGACATGTTTGGCGAAAACCAAAGACAGCATTTGACCACAAGAACCTGATACCAACTGTAAAGCATGGTGGTGGAAATATTATGGTTTGGGGCGGCTTTGCTACATCAGGGCCTGGGCAGCTCACCATCATAGAATCCACTATGAATTCCTCATTATACCAGAGGGTGCTTGAGGATAATGTGAGGCCATCTGTCGGAAAGTTGAAGCTCAACCGAAGGTGGACCTTGCAACATGACAATGACCCTAAACATACCAGTAAATCCACCAAGGAATGGCTGAAAAGAAAGAAATGGAGGGTTCTGGAAAGGCCAAGTCAAAGCCCGGATCTAAATCCCATCGAGATGTTGTGGGGGGATTTGAAACGAGCTGTGCATGCGAGAAACCCCTCAAACATTGCACAGCTGAAAGAATTCTGCACGGAGGAGGGGGCAAAAATTTCTCCCAGTCGATGTCAGAGACTGGTGGACAGTTATAAGAAACGTCTACTTGAGGTTGTTTCTGCCAAAGGGGGCAATACCACCTATTAGAGACAAGGGTGTACTTACTTTTTCCACATGCGAAATTTGCATTTATGTTTATTTAAATTATACAATGGACTACAAAATGTAAATGTTTCATGATATTTGTTACATTATATCACCTTTATCTATCAATATTGTTGAAATGAAGATCAAACAGCTGTATGTTGAAATATGTTGAAAAAGTCAAAACTTTACATGGGGTGTACTTACTTTTTCACGTGACTGTATAAGACGATAAGTGAACAACGCACACTGACACAAAATAAAGAATCAGAAGCGGGCAGTTTGGTGAAAGGGGCAGCAAAACAGTTGAGTTGAGGAGTTCAAACCTTCAAAAAACTTGCTAATGAAGCAGTTGCCACCCTTACCATACAAAACAGCCTGCTAAATGCTTTGCACAAGGGCACTAGCGTGGCTGATAAGTTTGTGGAAGATCGACTGGTAGGAAAAAAAACCAATACAGAAAAAAGCTTCTTCGACACACTTCTAAAATCAACAGAGAAAACAATTGTCGACCTGCAATAAAACCGTTAAAATAAAAAACAAGGATGTTTCGATGGAGAGTTAGGAGATGGACTTCAGACTGCTGCCAGTGAAGTGTAAGGATTTCCTCCTCCCAATGGATGCCAACCGATTGGGATTGTCCGTGCTCTATCCTTTTAAATGCTGAACCTCAAGCAAGGAAGCAGCACGTCTTTGCTATAACTCAAACCGGTCTAATCCGCATCGTTGTTTTTTCGGAGACACCATCTCCATTATTGGATGGCCGTTGGCTCCCTTTGGAAGCGAATCCACCCTTTGTCAGGTGTTTGTTTTAGTCCTCGCAATGTGTCACAGTCACCCTCCCCACTAGCAAAGCCAGTGAATGGTGTCGGTTTAGTCGCTGACTACCCACCCATGCAGCAAGTAGCACTGTCTCACATGTTACCCGTTTCAAAGGTGGAACACAGAACCAATCTTGATTAGTTTTACACAGGACGCATGATAGAAAACGCAGTTGCTTTATTGAGTGACAAGCAGACAATCTACATCAGTGGTGGACAGGGAAGCAAGGCTGTGCATATCACAAAGGATAGCTGTTTGGTAATTGAGTGTTTGGCATCAAATCATGAGGAGACATACACCCGGATTGTGGTACATGCCAAAACTGCTCTGGATAAGGATGCAGAGGACAATGCGGTAAGCAGTCCTGACACTGATGCCCTGTAGGCTATGAGCCAGACCCCCCCAAATTGACCGGTCGGTACCATACAGATGGAGTAAGGCTCATTGTGATTTTTAGCAAGATATATGTCCCTAGATATGAAAAAAAAGTGATAGCAGTGTATAACTCTCGGCCATCTCTGTGTTATCACCCGAAATATTATTATACGCCCGCTTCGCTTCGCCAAAAAATGTGATATTTGCTAAAATTGGAATAAATATGTTTTTAAGGACCACAGAGTGCCAATAATTTGCATACTGGATGCCAACTAATATAGTAATAGAAATATAGAACATTTGTGGGGGTTATTTATCAAATTTTTGATATAATGACAAAAAATATGTTAAATTTAGTGAAAAAGTGGTCGAAATCGCTTCGAGTTCAGAATTAACATTGTACATTTTTGTCAATATTTCAAAAATGAAAACTCCCAGAGTAACATTTGACCCCTCAAAATCTTCGCAAGGAACCACTGCATTGGAATATATCATTACTTTGTAATATGGTGGTTGTTTGGGGCACATATTTTGGTAAAATTCAAAATATGTTCAACTATACCCCCTAATTTTGATATTATAGGTGCTAAAGGGTTAAACATTACTGTATTTGCATCTGTATTACCCAACTAAATTGTTATTTCCTTTTGTCATTCCAGGTAATGTGGTGGTGGTGGTGTTAGTGCTTGCCCAGTATTGCTAGTACAATCGCAATGGAAGAACAAACCAGAGATGAGGCCGAAGTGCCAACTGGAAGACATTGTATCATTCACAAGGAATCACTGAGTATTGATCCAAATGAACAACTTACCAGTCCACAAAGTTTTGAATCATGGAAAACCCTAATAAATGCTGCTCAAGTAAGAGATCACTCCCCTATACTTGACATCGCTAAATCGGTGACAGACAAGGAGATTCCAGATTTCGACCACTTTTTCACTAAATTTAACATATTTTTTGTCATTATATCAATATTTTGATAAATAACCCCCACAAATGTTCTATTTTCTATTACTATATTAGTTGGCATCCAGTATGCAAATTATTGACACTCTGTGGTCCTTAAAAACATATATTTATTCCAATTTTAGCAAATATCACATTTTTTGGCGAAGCGAAGCGGGCGTATAATAATATTTCGGGTGATAACACAGAGATGGCCGAGAGTTATACACTGCTATCACTTTTTTTTCATATCTAGGGACATATATCTTGCTAAAAATCACAATGAGCCTTACTCCATCTGTATGGTACCGACCAACCCCCTTGGCTCATAGCCTACTGGTGTTGCTTTTACATCACTGCAACAATATTGGTTCGAGATCATTTTTTTACCCTGTGGTAGAGAAGGGAAACATGCTGATCGCACAAGATATTGTTACGGACGTCACCTCTGGATAACTTCAAGAGGACGGCATGTTCCAAAAGACCACGGACGAGGTCGACAACCCTTAACCCGGTTTACCGTGCCGGTGAGTTAAGTGTGGTATACGGGGAACTGTGCCAGCAACTACGCGGCGGTTACTTGGCTGGGTCAACCAATGCTGCTTGTCACATTATGTGGGCTACCATTACAACTGGAGCATCTGATCAATTCCCCCCCCCCCCCCCCCTCCCCTGGAAATGCTATATCGGACCAATCACATGCGGGATAAATCAAGACACATCAACACTTTCATTAATTTATTACACAGGCTGGTGAAGAAATGAAAGAGCATAAAATGATAGGAGGAATGTTTGGGAGATAATGAGAAAATGGTAGCAACACTCAAACATCAACAATGGCAGGAAAAATGAGACACACAAATGGCACGTAATTCAACACAGAAGAAACACATATACATTTACCCTTAACCTTAGGCGATCATACCCGCCCCGGAGCACTTACAAACAATCACTTTCCACGAAACACAAAACTTGATCCATACACCTGAGGAATGACACAGAGAGGAGGTAGAGGGTGGAGATCAAAGAAGATAAGAAAAGAATGGGGACTATGACGTGCTCTCAGTGGACCTTTGATCGCTCTGTTTGGACCGACTGTCACCACGGCCCGACGCCCGAACTGGCTCCTCACGCTCCCCTCGTATGGCAGAGCCTCGATGGTATAGGGTCCATGCCGGAACCCGTTCGATCTGAACAGCATGGACCTCTACCTGTACGGCAGCTTAAATATTTATCTTACAGATTTGCAAATGCTTTTGTTGCATTTCCTTGGCCCAGAAAACTGTGAGTTAGACACTGAAATCATCTATATACGTGTTATATTAAGTGATTAACATGATAGTAAGTGAAAATGTCAACCATCTTGGAATATGGCGGTGTATGCAAATTGCCCTCACTTTTCAACTTGTCATCCCATGTTTGCTTTTTTATCTCGATAAATCAAAGATTAATTCTAGCTATGTGAAGAAACAATGTTATTCTGGCCCCAGTAGGTCAAAAACAAAGGCCTTTTTTCGCTTCGTGCTGCAGAACTATAATATGTAGGCCTACATAAGCGAATGTTCAGCAGGGAAACAGTAGTGGTCTAGATGTCCACTGCAGGCTACCAGCGACACGATTTGTAGCATACAGCATAGATGACGTGGAGCAGATCAATCAGGCAGGTTACCTGAATACCACAGACCAATGCCTGCTCCAGATCAGAAAGCACACCAGCGAAGAACACCTGCAGCACACCCTCAACACCAGACAGGTGAAATAGCCCCCCTTTCATATGGGGGTCCTGGTTTCTCCAGCAGTGGAAGACTGCCAAGACCCTCAAACAGACTCAAAATTGTCCTTTTTCAGTTATAGCGTGCTACCTCTGGACCATCCTACTCGGGGTTTTGTACAAAATGGGGGCTTATAGATTGGGTCTCGTCTGTCCTTCCGTCCATCCACAAAGACAATACATGAGATTGTACATGTGCAGAAGATTTTGTTTTGTAATCCGACCAAAGATGGCCGACTGACTGCCTTTAACGCTAAACAGCAATGTGACTAAAACGACAGGGGCTATTTTATGTCTTTTTCTTCTTGTTGCCCTAAAAATTCAATCAAGCATTTATCATTGTTATAGAGAACATTTAATGTAGAGTGTCAATTCAAGCATTTATCATTGTTATAGAGAACATTTATAATGTGGAGTGTCAATTCAAGCATTTATCATTGTTATGGAGAACATTCAATGTAGAGTGTCAATTCAAGCATTTATCATTGTTATAGAGAACATTTAATGTGGAGTGTAAATTCAAGCATTTATCATTGTTATAGAGAACATTTAATGTGGCGTGCCAATTCAAGCATTTATCATTGTTATAGAGAACATTTAATGTGGCGTGCCAATTCAAGCATTTATCATTGTTATAGAGAACATTCGATGTAGAGTGCCAATTCAAGCATTTATCATTGTTATAGAGAACATTTAATGTAGAGTGCCAATTCAAGCATTTATCATTGTTATAGAGAACATTTAATGTGGAGTGCCAATTCAAGCATTTATCATTGTTATAGAGAACATTCGATGTAGAGTGCCAATTCAAGCATTTATCATTGTTATAGAGAACATTTAATGTAGAGTGCCAATTCAAGCATTTATCATTGTTATAGAGAACATTTAATGTGGAGTGCCAATTCAAGCATTTATCATTGTTATAGAGAACATTCGATGTAGAGTGCCAATTCAAGCATTTATCATTGTTATAGAGAACATTTAATGTAGAGTGCCAATTCAAGCATTTATCATTGTTATAGAGAACATTTACTGTGGAGTGTCAATTCAAGCATTTATCATTGTTATAGAGAACATTCGATGTAGAGTGCCAATTCAAGCATTTATCATTGTTATAGAGAACATTTAATGAAGAGTGCCAATTCAAGCATTTATCATTGTTATAGAGAACATTTACTGTGGAGTGTCAATTCAAGCATTTATCATTGTTATAGAGAACATTCGATGTAGAGTGCCAATTCAAGCATTTATCATTGTTATAGAGAACATTTAATGTAGAGTGTCAATTCAAGCATTTATCATTGTTATAGAGAACATTTAATGTGGAGTGTCAATTCAAGCATTTATCATTGTTATAGAGAACATTTAATGTGGAGTGCCAATTCAAGCATTTATCATTGTTATAGAGAACATTTAATGTAGAGTGTCAATTCAAGCATTTATCATTGTTATAGAGAACATTTATAATGTGGAGTGTCAATTCAAGCATTTATCATTGTTATAGAGAACATTCAATGTAGAGTGTCAATTCAAGCATTTATCATTGTTATAGAGAACATTCAATGTAGAGTGTCAATTCAAGCATTTATCATTGTTATAGAGAACATTTAATGTGGAGTGCCAATTCAAGCATTTATCATTGTTATAGAGAACATTTAATGAAGAGTGCCAATTCAAGCATTTATCATTGTTATAGAGAACATTTACTGTGGAGTGTCAATTCAAGCATTTATCATTGTTATAGAGAACATTCGATGTAGAGTGCCAATTCAAGCATTTATCATTGTTATAGAGAACATTTACTGTGGAGTGTCAATTCAAGCATTTATCATTGTTATAGAGAACATTCGATGTAGAGTGCCAATTCAAGCATTTATCATTGTTATAGAGAACATTTAATGTAGAGTGTCAATTCAAGCATTTATCATTGTTATAGAGAACATTTAATGTGGAGTGTCAATTCAAGCATTTATCATTGTTATAGAGAACATTTAATGTGGAGTGCCAATTCAAGCATTTATCATTGTGATAGAGAACATTCGATGTTGAGTGCCAATTCAAGCATTTATCATTATTATAGAGAACATTTAATGTGGAGTGTCAATTCAAGCATTTATCATTGTTATAGAGAACATTTAATGTGGAGTGTCAATTCAAGCATTTATCATTGTTAGAGAGAACATTTAATGTGGAGTGCCAATTCAAGCATTTATCATTGTTATAGAGAACATTTAATGTAGAGTGTCAATTCAAGCATTTATCATTGTTATAGAGAACATTTAATGTGGAGTGTCAATTCAAGCATTTATCATTGTTATAGAGAACATTTAATGTGGAGTGCCAATTGAAGCATTTATCATTGTTATAGAGAACATTTAATGTGGAGTGCCAATTCAAGCATTTATCATTGTTACCGAGAACATTTAATGTGGAGTGCCAATTCAAGCATTTATCATTGTTATAGAGAACATTTAATGTGGAGTGCCAATTCAAGCATTTATCATTGTTATAGAGAACATTTAATGTGGAGTGCCAATTCAAGCATTTATCATTGTTATAGAGAACATTTAATGTGGAGTGTCAATTCAAGCATTTATCATTGTTATAGAGAACATTTAATGTGGAGTGCCAATTCAAGCATTTATCATTGTTATAGAGAACATTCGATGTAGAGTGCCAATTCAAGCATTTATCATTGTTATAGAGAACATTTAATGTGGAGTGTCAATTCAAGCATTTATCATTGTTATTGAGAACATTTAATGTGGAGTGCCAATTCAAGCATTTATCATTGTTATAGAGAACATTTAATGTGGAGTGCCAATTCAAGCATTTATCATTGTTATAGAGAACATTTAATGTGGAGTGCCAATTCAAGCATTTATCATTGTTATAGAGAACATTTAATGTGGAGTGTCAATTCAAGCATTTATCATTGTGATAGAGAACATTCGATGTCGAGTGCCAATTCAAGCATTTATCATTATTATAGAGAACATTTAATGTGGAGTGCCAATTCAAGCATTTATCATTGTTATAGAGAACATTTAATGTGGAGTGTCAATTCAAGCATTTATCATTGTTATAGAGAACATTTAATGTGGAGTGTCAATTCAAGCATTTATCATTGTTATAGAGAACATTTAATGTGGAGTGTCAATTCAAGCATTTATCATTGTTATAGAGAACATTTAATGTGGAGTGTCAATTCAAGCATTTATCATTGTTATAGAGAACATTGAATGTGGAGTGTCAATTCAAGCATTTATCATTGTTATAGAGAACATTCGATGTAGAGTGCCAATTCAAGCATTTATCATTGTTATAGAGAACCTTCGATGTAGAGTGCCAATTCAAGCATTTATCATTGTTATAAAGAACATTGAATGTGGAGTGTCAATTCAAGCATTTATCATTGTTATCGAGAACATTTATAATGTGGAGTGTCAATTCAAGCACTTATCATTGTTATCGAGAACATTTAATGTGGAGTGTCAATTCAAGCATTTATCATTGTTATAGAGAACATTTATAATGTGGAGTGTCAATTCAAGCATTTATCATTGTTATAGAGAACATTCGATGTAGAGTGCCAATTCAAGCATTTATCATTGTTATAGAGAACATTCGATGTAGAGTGCCAATTCAAGCATTTATCATTGTTATCGAGAACATTTAATGTGGAGTGCCAATTCAAGCATTTATCATTGTTATAGAGAACATTTAATGTGGAGTGTCAATTCAAGCATTTATCATTGTTATAGAGAACATTTATAATGTGGAGTGTCAATTCAAGCATTTATCATTGTTATAGAGAACATTTAATGTGGAGTGCCAATTCAAGCATTTATCATTGTTATAGAGAACATTTAATGTGGAGTGTCAATTCAAGCATTTATCATTGTGATAGAGAACATTCGATGTCGAGTGCCAATTCAAGCATTTATCATTATTATAGAGAACATTTAATGTGGAGTGTCAATTCAAGCATTTATCATTGTTATAGAGAACATTTAATGTGGAGTGTCAATTCAAGCATTTATCATTGTTAGAGAGAACATTTAATGTGGAGTGCCAATTCAAGCATTTATCATTGTTGTAGAGAACATTAAATGTGGAGTGTCAATTCAAGCATTTATCATTGTTATAGAGAACATTTAATGTGGAGTGTCAATTCAAGCATTTATCATTGTTATAGAGAACATTTAATGTGGAGTGCCAATTGAAGCATTTATCATTGTTATAGAGAACATTTAATGTGGAGTGCCAATTCAAGCATTTATCATTGTTACCGAGAACATTTAATGTGGAGTGCCAATTCAAGCATTTATCATTGTTATAGAGAACATTTAATGTGGAGTGCCAATTCAAGCATTTATTATTGTTATAGAGAACATTTAATGTGGAGTGTCAATTCAAGCATTTATCATTGTTACCGAGAACATTTAATGTGGAGTGCCAATTCAAGCATTTATCATTGTTACCGAGAACATTTAATGTGGAGTGTCAATTCAAGCATTTATCATTGTTACCGAGAACATTTAATGTGGAGTGCCAATTCAAGCATTTATCATTGTTATAGAGAACATTTAATGTGGAGTGCCAATTCAAGCATTTATCATTGTTACCAAGAACATTTAATGTGGAGTGCCAATTCAAGCATTTATCATTGTTACCGAGAACATTTAATGTGGAGTGCCAATTCAAGCATTTATCATTGTTATAGAGAACATTTAATGTGGAGTGCCAATTCAAGCATTTATCATTGTTACCGAGAACATTTAATGTGGTGTCAATTCAAGCATTTATCATTGTTACCGAGAACATTTAATGTGGAGTGCCAATTCAAGCATTTATCATTGTTATCGAGAACATTTAATGTGGAGTGCCAATTCAAGCATTTATCATTGTTATAGAGAACATTTAATGTGGAGTGTCAATTCAAGCATTTATCATTGTTACCGAGAACATTTAATGTGGAGTGCCAATTCAAGCATTTATCATTGTTATAGAGAACATTCGATGTAGAGTGCCAATTCAAGCATTTATCATTGTTATAGAGAACATTTAATGTGGAGTGTCAATTCAAGCATTTATCATTGTTATTGAGAACATTTAATGTGGAGTGCCAATTCAAGCATTTATCATTGTTATTGAGAACATTTAATGTGGAGTGCCAATTCAAGCATTTATCATTGTTATAGAGAACATTTAATGTGGAGTGCCAATTCAAGCATTTATCATTGTTATAGAGAACATTTAATGTGGAGTGTCAATTCAAGCATTTATCATTGTTATAGAGAACATTTAATGTGGAGTGTCAATTCAAGCATTTATCATTGTTATAGAGAACATTTAATGTGGAGTGTCAATTCAAGCATTTATCATTGTTATAGAGAACATTTAATGTGGAGTGTCAATTCAAGCATTTATCATTGTTATAGAGAACATTTAATGTGGAGTGTCAATTCAAGCATTTATCATTGTTATAGAGAACATTTAATGTGGAGTGTCAATTCAAGCATTTATCATTGTTATAGAGAACATTTAATGTGGAGTGTCAATTCAAGCATTTATCATTGTTATAGAGAACATTGAATGTGGAGTGTCAATTCAAGCATTTATCATTGTTATAGAGAACATTCGATGTAGAGTGCCAATTCAAGCATTTATCATTGTTATAGAGAACCTTCGATGTAGAGTGCCAATTCAAGCATTTATCATTGTTATAAAGAACATTGAATGTGGAGTGTCAATTCAAGCATTTATCATTGTTATAGAGAACATTTATAATGTGGAGTGTCAATTCAAGCATTTATCATTGGTATCGAGAACATTTAATGTGGAGTGTCAATTCAAGCATTTATCATTGTTATAGAGAACATTTATAATGTGGAGTGTCAATTCAAGCATTTATCATTGTTATAGAGAACATTCGATGTAGAGTGCCAATTCAAGCATTTATCATTGTTATAGAGAACATTTATAATGTGGAGTGTCAATTCAAGCATTTATCATTGTTATAGAGAACATTTATAATGTGGAGTGTCAATTCAAGCATTTATCATTGTTATAGAGAACATTTAATGTGGAGTGTAAATTCAAGCATTTATCATTGTTATAGAGAACATTTAATGTGGAGTGCCAATTCAAGCATTTATCATTGTTATAGAGAACATTCGATGTAGAGTGCCAATTCAAGCATTTATCATTGTTATAGAGAACATTTACTGTGGAGTGTCAATTCAAGCATTTATCATTGTTATAGAGAACATTCGATGTAGAGTGCCAATTCAAGCATTTATCATTGTTATAGAGAACATTTAATGTAGAGTGTCAATTCAAGCATTTATCATTGTTATAGAGAACATTTAATGTGGAGTGTCAATTCAAGCATTTATCATTGTTATAGAGAACATTTAATGTGGAGTGCCAATTCAAGCATTTATCATTGTGATAGAGAACATTCGATGTCGAGTGCCAATTCAAGCATTTATCATTATTATAGAGAACATTTAATGTGGAGTGTCAATTCAAGCATTTATCATTGTTATAGAGAACATTTAATGTGGAGTGTCAATTCAAGCATTTATCATTGTTATAGAGAACATTTAATGTGGAGTGTCAATTCAAGCATTTATCATTGTTATAGAGAACATTTAATGTGGAGTGTCAATTCAAGCATTTATCATTGTTATAGAGAACATTTAATGTGGAGTGTCAATTCAAGCATTTATCATTGTTATAGAGAACATTTAATGTGGAGTGTCAATTCAAGCATTTATCATTGTTATAGAGAACATTTAATGTGGAGTGTCAATTCAAGCATTTATCATTGTTATAGAGAACATTTAATGTGGAGTGTCAATTCAAGCATTTATCATTGTTATAGAGAACATTGAATGTGGAGTGTCAATTCAAGCATTTATCATTGTTATAGAGAACATTCGATGTAGAGTGCCAATTCAAGCATTTATCATTGTTATAGAGAACCTTCGATGTAGAGTGCCAATTCAAGCATTTATCATTGTTATAAAGAACATTGAATGTGGAGTGTCAATTCAAGCATTTATCATTGTTATAGAGAACATTTATAATGTGGAGTGTCAATTCAAGCATTTATCATTGTTATCGAGAACATTTAATGTGGAGTGTCAATTCAAGCATTTATCATTGTTATAGAGAACATTTATAATGTGGAGTGTCAATTCAAGCATTTATCATTGTTATAGAGAACATTCGATGTAGAGTGCCAATTCAAGCATTTATCATTGTTATAGAGAACATTCGATGTAGAGTGCCAATTCAAGCATTTATCATTGTTATCGAGAACATTTAATGTGGAGTGCCAATTCAAGCATTTATCATTGTTATAGAGAACATTCGATGTAGAGTGCCAATTCAAGCATTTATCATTGTTATAGAGAACATTTAATGTAGAGTGCCAATTCAAGCATTTATCATTGTTATAGAGAACATTTAATGTGGAGTGCCAATTCAAGCATTTATCATTGTTATAGAGAACATTCGATGTAGAGTGCCAATTCAAGCATTTATCATTGTTATAGAGAACATTTAATGTAGAGTGCCAATTCAAGCATTTATCATTGTTATAGAGAACATTTAATGTGGAGTGCCAATTCAAGCATTTATCATTGTTATAGAGAACATTCGATGTAGAGTGCCAATTCAAGCATTTATCATTGTTATAGAGAACATTTAATGTAGAGTGCCAATTCAAGCATTTATCATTGTTATAGAGAACATTTACTGTGGAGTGTCAATTCAAGCATTTATCATTGTTATAGAGAACATTCGATGTAGAGTGCCAATTCAAGCATTTATCATTGTTATAGAGAACATTTAATGAAGAGTGCCAATTCAAGCATTTATCATTGTTATAGAGAACATTTACTGTGGAGTGTCAATTCAAGCATTTATCATTGTTATAGAGAACATTCGATGTAGAGTGCCAATTCAAGCATTTATCATTGTTATAGAGAACATTTAATGTAGAGTGTCAATTCAAGCATTTATCATTGTTATAGAGAACATTTAATGTGGAGTGTCAATTCAAGCATTTATCATTGTTATAGAGAACATTTAATGTGGAGTGCCAATTCAAGCATTTATCATTGTTATAGAGAACATTTAATGTAGAGTGTCAATTCAAGCATTTATCATTGTTATAGAGAACATTTATAATGTGGAGTGTCAATTCAAGCATTTATCATTGTTATAGAGAACATTCAATGTAGAGTGTCAATTCAAGCATTTATCATTGTTATAGAGAACATTCAATGTAGAGTGTCAATTCAAGCATTTATCATTGTTATAGAGAACATTTAATGTGGAGTGCCAATTCAAGCATTTATCATTGTTATAGAGAACATTTAATGAAGAGTGCCAATTCAAGCATTTATCATTGTTATAGAGAACATTTACTGTGGAGTGTCAATTCAAGCATTTATCATTGTTATAGAGAACATTCGATGTAGAGTGCTAATTCAAGCATTTATCATTGTTATAGAGAACATTTACTGTGGAGTGTCAATTCAAGCATTTATCATTGTTATAGAGAACATTCGATGTAGAGTGCCAATTCAAGCATTTATCATTGTTATAGAGAACATTTAATGTAGAGTGTCAATTCAAGCATTTATCATTGTTATAGAGAACATTTAATGTGGAGTGTCAATTCAAGCATTTATCATTGTTATAGAGAACATTTAATGTGGAGTGCCAATTCAAGCATTTATCATTGTGATAGAGAACATTCGATGTTGAGTGCCAATTCAAGCATTTATCATTATTATAGAGAACATTTAATGTGGAGTGTCAATTCAAGCATTTATCATTGTTATAGAGAACATTTAATGTGGAGTGTCAATTCAAGCATTTATCATTGTTAGAGAGAACATTTAATGTGGAGTGCCAATTCAAGCATTTATCATTGTTATAGAGAACATTTAATGTAGAGTGTCAATTCAAGCATTTATCATTGTTATAGAGAACATTTAATGTGGAGTGTCAATTCAAGCATTTATCATTGTTATAGAGAACATTTAATGTGGAGTGCCAATTGAAGCATTTATCATTGTTATAGAGAACATTTAATGTGGAGTGCCAATTCAAGCATTTATCATTGTTACCGAGAACATTTAATGTGGAGTGCCAATTCAAGCATTTATCATTGTTATAGAGAACATTTAATGTGGAGTGCCAATTCAAGCATTTATCATTGTTATAGAGAACATTTAATGTGTAGTGCCAATTCAAGCATTTATCATTGTTATAGAGAACATTTAATGTGGAGTGTCAATTCAAGCATTTATCATTGTTATAGAGAACATTTAATGTGGAGTGCCAATTCAAGCATTTATCATTGTTATAGAGAACATTCGATGTAGAGTGCCAATTCAAGCATTTATCATTGTTATAGAGAACATTTAATGTGGAGTGTCAATTCAAGCATTTATCATTGTTATTGAGAACATTTAATGTGGAGTGCCAATTCAAGCATTTATCATTGTTATAGAGAACATTTAATGTGGAGTGCCAATTCAAGCATTTATCATTGTTATAGAGAACATTTAATGTGGAGTGCCAATTCAAGCATTTATCATTGTTATAGAGAACATTTAATGTGGAGTGTCAATTCAAGCATTTATCATTGTGATAGAGAACATTCGATGTCGAGTGCCAATTCAAGCATTTATCATTATTATAGAGAACATTTAATGTGGAGTGCCAATTCAAGCATTTATCATTGTTATAGAGAACATTTAATGTGGAGTGTCAATTCAAGCATTTATCATTGTTATAGAGAACATTTAATGTGGAGTGTCAATTCAAGCATTTATCATTGTTATAGAGAACATTTAATGTGGAGTGTCAATTCAAGCATTTATCATTGTTATAGAGAACATTTAATGTGGAGTGTCAATTCAAGCATTTATCATTGTTATAGAGAACATTGAATGTGGAGTGTCAATTCAAGCATTTATCATTGTTATAGAGAACATTCGATGTAGAGTGCCAATTCAAGCATTTATCATTGTTATAGAGAACCTTCGATGTAGAGTGCCAATTCAAGCATTTATCATTGTTATAAAGAACATTGAATGTGGAGTGTCAATTCAAGCATTTATCATTGTTATAGAGAACATTTATAATGTGGAGTGTCAATTCAAGCACTTATCATTGTTATCGAGAACATTTAATGTGGAGTGTCAATTCAAGCATTTATCATTGTTATAGAGAACATTTATAATGTGGAGTGTCAATTCAAGCATTTATCATTGTTATAGAGAACATTCGATGTAGAGTGCCAATTCAAGCATTTATCATTGTTATAGAGAACATTCGATGTAGAGTGCCAATTCAAGCATTTATCATTGTTATCGAGAACATTTAATGTGGAGTGCCAATTCAAGCATTTATCGTTGTTATAGAGAACATTTAATGTGGAGTGTCAATTCAAGCATTTATCATTGTTATAGAGAACATTTATAATGTGGAGTGTCAATTCAAGCATTTATCATTGTTATAGAGAACATTTAATGTGGAGTGCCAATTCAAGCATTTATCATTGTTATAGAGAACATTTAATGTGGAGTGTCAATTCAAGCATTTATCATTGTGATAGAGAACATTCGATGTCGAGTGCCAATTCAAGCATTTATCATTATTATAGAGAACATTTAATGTGGAGTGTCAATTCAAGCATTTATCATTGTTATAGAGAACATTTAATGTGGAGTGTCAATTCAAGCATTTATCATTGTTAGAGAGAACATTTAATGTGGAGTGCCAATTCAAGCATTTATCATTGTTGTAGAGAACATTAAATGTGGAGTGTCAATTCAAGCATTTATCATTGTGATAGAGAACATTCGATGTTGAGTGCCAATTCAAGCATTTATCATTATTATAGAGAACATTTAATGTGGAGTGTCAATTCAAGCATTTATCATTGTTATAGAGAACATTTAATGTGGAGTGTCAATTCAAGCATTTATCATTGTTAGAGAGAACATTTAATGTGGAGTGCCAATTCAAGCATTTATCATTGTTATAGAGAACATTTAATGTAGAGTGTCAATTCAAGCATTTATCATTGTTATAGAGAACATTTAATGTGGAGTGTCAATTCAAGCATTTATCATTGTTATAGAGAACATTTAATGTGGAGTGCCAATTGAAGCATTTATCATTGTTATAGAGAACATTTAATGTGGAGTGCCAATTCAAGCATTTATCATTGTTACCGAGAACATTTAATGTGGAGTGCCAATTCAAGCATTTATCATTGTTTCGAGAACATTTAATGTGGAGTGCCAATTCAAGCATTTATCATTGTTATAGAGAACATTTAATGTGGAGTGCCAATTCAAGCATTTATCATTGTTATAGAGAACATTTAATGTGGAGTGTCAATTCAAGCATTTATCATTGTTATAGAGAACATTTAATGTGGAGTGCCAATTCAAGCATTTATCATTGTTATAGAGAACATTCGATGTAGAGTGCCAATTCAAGCATTTATCATTGTTATAGAGAACATTTAATGTGGAGTGTCAATTCAAGCATTTATCATTGTTATTGAGAACATTTAATGTGGAGTGCCAATTCAAGCATTTATCATTGTTATAGAGAACATTTAATGTGGAGTGCCAATTCAAGCATTTATCATTGTTATAGAGAACATTTAATGTGGAGTGCCAATTCAAGCATTTATCATTGTTATAGAGAACATTTAATGTGGAGTGTCAATTCAAGCATTTATCATTGTGATAGAGAACATTCGATGTCGAGTGCCAATTCAAGCATTTATCATTATTATAGAGAACATTTAATGTGGAGTGCCAATTCAAGCATTTATCATTGTTATAGAGAACATTTAATGTGGAGTGTCAATTCAAGCATTTATCATTGTTATAGAGAACATTTAATGTGGAGTGTCAATTCAAGCATTTATCATTGTTATAGAGAACATTTAATGTGGAGTGTCAATTCAAGCATTTATCATTGTTATAGAGAACATTTAATGTGGAGTGTCAATTCAAGCATTTATCATTGTTATAGAGAACATTGAATGTGGAGTGTCAATTCAAGCATTTATCATTGTTATAGAGAACATTCGATGTAGAGTGCCAATTCAAGCATTTATCATTGTTATAGAGAACCTTCGATGTAGAGTGCCAATTCAAGCATTTATCATTGTTATAAAGAACATTGAATGTGGAGTGTCAATTCAAGCATTTATCATTGTTATAGAGAACATTTATAATGTGGAGTGTCAATTCAAGCACTTATCATTGTTATCGAGAACATTTAATGTGGAGTGTCAATTCAAGCATTTATCATTGTTATAGAGAACATTTATAATGTGGAGTGTCAATTCAAGCATTTATCATTGTTATAGAGAACATTCGATGTAGAGTGCCAATTCAAGCATTTATCATTGTTATAGAGAACATTCGATGTAGAGTGCCAATTCAAGCATTTATCATTGTTATCGAGAACATTTAATGTGGAGTGCCAATTCAAGCATTTATCGTTGTTATAGAGAACATTTAATGTGGAGTGTCAATTCAAGCATTTATCATTGTTATAGAGAACATTTATAATGTGGAGTGTCAATTCAAGCATTTATCATTGTTATAGAGAACATTTAATGTGGAGTGCCAATTCAAGCATTTATCATTGTTATAGAGAACATTTAATGTGGAGTGTCAATTCAAGCATTTATCATTGTGATAGAGAACATTCGATGTCGAGTGCCAATTCAAGCATTTATCATTATTATAGAGAACATTTAATGTGGAGTGTCAATTCAAGCATTTATCATTGTTATAGAGAACATTTAATGTGGAGTGTCAATTCAAGCATTTATCATTGTTAGAGAGAACATTTAATGTGGAGTGCCAATTCAAGCATTTATCATTGTTGTAGAGAACATTAAATGTGGAGTGTCAATTCAAGCATTTATCATTGTTATAGAGAACATTTAATGTGGAGTGTCAATTCAAGCATTTATCATTGTTATAGAGAACATTTAATGTGGAGTGCCAATTGAAGCATTTATCATTGTTATAGAGAACATTTAATGTGGAGTGCCTTTTCAAGCATTTATCATTGTTACCGAGAACATTTAATGTGGAGTGCCAATTCAAGCATTTATCATTGTTATAGAGAACATTTAATGTGGAGTGCCAATTCAAGCATTTATTATTGTTATAGAGAACATTTAATGTGGAGTGTCAATTCAAGCATTTATCATTGTTACCGAGAACATTTAATGTGGAGTGCCAATTCAAGCATTTATCATTGTTACCGAGAACATTTAATGTGGAGTGTCAATTCAAGCATTTATCATTGTTACCGAGAACATTTAATGTGGAGTGCCAATTCAAGCATTTATCATTGTTATAGAGAACATTTAATGTGGAGTGCCAATTCAAGCATTTATCATTGTTACCAAGAACATTTAATGTGGAGTGCCAATTCAAGCATTTATCATTGTTACCGAGAACATTTAATGTGGAGTGCCAATTCAAGCATTTATCATTGTTATAGAGAACATTTAATGTGGAGTGCCAATTCAAGCATTTATCATTGTTACCGAGAACATTTAATGTGGTGTCAATTCAAGCATTTATCATTGTTACCGAGAACATTTAATGTGGAGTGCCAATTCAAGCATTTATCATTGTTATCGAGAACATTTAATGTGGAGTGCCAATTCAAGCATTTATCATTGTTATAGAGAACATTTAATGTGGAGTGTCAATTCAAGCATTTATCATTGTTACCGAGAACATTTAATGTGGAGTGCCAATTCAAGCATTTATCATTGTTATAGAGAACATTCGATGTAGAGTGCCAATTCAAGCATTTATCATTGTTATAGAGAACATTTAATGTGGAGTGTCAATTCAAGCATTTATCATTGTTATTGAGAACATTTAATGTGGAGTGCCAATTCAAACATTTATCATTGTTATTGAGAACATTTAATGTGGAGTGCCAATTCAAGCATTTATCATTGTTATAGAGAACATTTAATGTGGAGTGCCAATTCAAGCATTTATCATTGTTATAGAGAACATTTAATGTGGAGTGTCAATTCAAGCATTTATCATTGTTATAGAGAACATTTAATGTGGAGTGTCAATTCAAGCATTTATCATTGTTATAGAGAACATTTAATGTGGAGTGTCAATTCAAGCATTTATCATTGTTATAGAGAACATTTAATGTGGAGTGTCAATTCAAGCATTTATCATTGTTATAGAGAACATTTAATGTGGAGTGTCAATTCAAGCATTTATCATTGTTATAGAGAACATTTAATGTGGAGTGTCAATTCAAGCATTTATCATTGTTATAGAGAACATTTAATGTGGAGTGTCAATTCAAGCATTTATCATTGTTATAGAGAACATTGAATGTGGAGTGTCAATTCAAGCATTTATCATTGTTATAGAGAACATTCGATGTAGAGTGCCAATTCAAGCATTTATCATTGTTATAGAGAACCTTCGATGTAGAGTGCCAATTCAAGCATTTATCATTGTTATAAAGAACATTGAATGTGGAGTGTCAATTCAAGCATTTATCATTGTTATAGAGAACATTTATAATGTGGAGTGTCAATTCAAGCATTTATCATTGGTATCGAGAACATTTAATGTGGAGTGTCAATTCAAGCATTTATCATTGTTATAGAGAACATTTATAATGTGGAGTGTCAATTCAAGCATTTATCATTGTTATAGAGAACATTCGATGTAGAGTGCCAATTCAAGCATTTATCATTGTTATAGAGAACATTTATAATGTGGAGTGTCAATTCAAGCATTTATCATTGTTATAGAGAACATTTAATGTGGAGTGTAAATTCAAGCATTTATCATTGTTATAGAGAACATTTAATGTGGAGTGCCAATTCAAGCATTTATCATTGTTATAGAGAACATTCGATGTAGAGTGCCAATTCAAGCATTTATCATTGTTATAGAGAACATTTACTGTGGAGTGTCAATTCAAGCATTTATCATTGTTATAGAGAACATTCGATGTAGAGTGCCAATTCAAGCATTTATCATTGTTATAGAGAACATTTAATGTAGAGTGTCAATTCAAGCATTTATCATTGTTATAGAGAACATTTAATGTGGAGTGTCAATTCAAGCATTTATCATTGTTATAGAGAACATTTAATGTGGAGTGCCAATTCAAGCATTTATCATTGTGATAGAGAACATTCGATGTCGAGTGCCAATTCAAGCATTTATCATTATTATAGAGAACATTTAATGTGGAGTGTCAATTCAAGCATTTATCATTGTTATAGAGAACATTTAATGTGGAGTGTCAATTCAAGCATTTATCATTGTTAGAGAGAACATTTAATGTGGAGTGCCAATTCAAGCATTTATCATTGTTATAGAGAACATTTAATGTAGAGTGTCAATTCAAGCATTTATCATTGTTATAGAGAACATTTAATGTGGAGTGTCAATTCAAGCATTTATCATTGTTATAGAGAACATTTAATGTGGAGTGCCAATTGAAGCATTTATCATTGTTATAGAGAACATTTAATGTGGAGTGCCAATTCAAGCATTTATCATTGTTACCGAGAACATTTAATGTGGAGTGCCAATTCAAGCATTTATCATTGTTATAGAGAACATTTAATGTGGAGTGCCAATTCAAGCATTTATCATTGTTATAGAGAACATTTAATGTGGAGTGCCAATTCAAGCATTTATCATTGTTATAGAGAACATTTAATGTGGAGTGTCAATTCAAGCATTTATCATTGTTATAGAGAACATTTAATGTGGAGTGCCAATTCAAGCATTTATCATTGTTATAGAGAACATTCGATGTAGAGTGCCAATTCAAGCATTTATCATTGTTATAGAGAACATTTAATGTGGAGTGTCAATTCAAGCATTTATCATTGTTATTGAGAACATTTAATGTGGAGTGCCAATTCAAGCATTTATCATTGTTATAGAGAACATTTAATGTGGAGTGCCAATTCAAGCATTTATCATTGTTATAGAGAACATTTAATGTGGAGTGTCAATTCAAGCATTTATCATTGTTATAGAGAACATTTAATGTGGAGTGTCAATTCAAGCATTTATCATTGTTATAGAGAACATTTAATGTGGAGTGTCAATTCAAGCATTTATCACTGTTATAGAGAACATTTAATGTGGAGTGTCAATTCAAGCATTTATCATTGTTATAGAGAACATTTAATGTGGAGTGTCAATTCAAGCATTTATCATTGTTATAGAGAACATTTAATGTGGAGTGTCAATTCAAGCATTTATCATTGTTATAGAGAACATTTAATGTGGAGTGTCAATTCAAGCATTTATCATTGTTATAGAGAACATTGAATGTGGAGTGTCAATTCAAGCATTTATCATTGTTATAGAGAACATTCGATGTAGAGTGCCAATTCAAGCATTTATCATTGTTATAGAGAACCTTCGATGTAGAGTGCCAATTCAAGCATTTATCATTGTTATAAAGAACATTGAATGTGGAGTGTCAATTCAAGCATTTATCATTGTTATAGAGAACATTTATAATGTGGAGTGTCAATTCAAGCATTTATCATTGTTATCGAGAACATTTAATGTGGAGTGTCAATTCAAGCATTTATCATTGTTATAGAGAACATTTATAATGTGGAGTGTCAATTCAAGCATTTATCATTGTTATAGAGAACATTTATAATGTGGAGTGTCAATTCAAGCATTTATCATTGTTATAGAGAACATTTATAATGTGGAGTGTCAATTCAAGCATTTATCATTGTTATAGAGAACATTTAATGTGGAGTGCCAATTCAAGCATTTATCATTGTTATAGAGAACATTTAATGTGGAGTGTCAATTCAAGCATTTATCATTGTGATAGAGAACATTCGATGTCGAGTGCCAATTCAAGCATTTCTCATTATTATAGAGAACATTTAATGTGGAGTGTCAATTCAAGCATTTATCATTGTTATAGAGAACATTTAATGTGGAGTGTCAATTCAAGCATTTATCATTGTTAGAGAGAACATTTAATGTGGAGTGCCAATTCAAGCATTTATCATTGTTGTAGAGAACATTTAATGTGGAGTGTCAATTCAAGCATTTATCATTGTTATAGAGAACATTTAATGTGGAGTGTCAATTCAAGCATTTATCATTGTTATAGAGAACATTTAATGTGGAGTGTCAATTCAAGCATTTATCATTGTTATAGAGAACATTTAATGTGGAGTGCCAATTGAAGCATTTATCATTGTTACCGAGAACATTTAATGTGGAGTGCCAATTCAAGCATTTATCATTGTTATAGAGAACATTTAATGTGGAGTGCCAATTCAAGCATTTATTATTGTTATAGAGAACATTTAATGTGGAGTGTCAATTCAAGCATTTATCATTGTTACCGAGAACATTTAATGTGGAGTGTCAATTCAAGCATTTATCATTGTTATAGAGAACATTTAATGTGGAGTGCCAATTCAAGCATTTATCATTGTTATAGAGAACATTCGATGTAGAGTGCCAATTCAAGCATTTATCATTGTTATAGAGAACATTTAATGTGGAGTGTCAATTCAAGCATTTATCATTGTTATTGAGAACATTTAATGTGGAGTGCCAATTCAAGCATTTATCATTGTTATAGAGAACATTTAATGTGGAGTGCCAATTCAAGCATTTATCATTGTTATAGAGAACATTTAATGTGGAGTGTCAATTCAAGCATTTATCATTGTTATAGAGAACATTTAATGTGGAGTGTCAATTCAAGCATTTATCATTGTTATAGAGAACATTTAATGTGGAGTGTCAATTCAAGCATTTATCATTGTTATAGAGAACATTTAATGTGGAGTGTCAATTCAAGCATTTATCATTGTTATAGAGAACATTTAATGTGGAGTGTCAATTCAAGCATTTATCATTGTTATAGAGAACATTTAATGTGGAGTGTCAATTCAAGCATTTATCATTGTTATAGAGAACATTTAATGTGGAGTGTCAATTCAAGCATTTATCATTGTTATAGAGAACATTTAATGTGGAGTGTCAATTCAAGCATTTATCATTGTTATAGAGAACATTGAATGTGGAGTGTCAATTCAAGCATTTATCATTGTTATAGAGAACATTCGATGTAGAGTGCCAATTCAAGCATTTATCATTGTTATAGAGAACCTTCGATGTAGAGTGCCAATTCAAGCATTTATCATTGTTATAAAGAACATTGAATGTGGAGTGTCAATTCAAGCATTTATCATTGTTATAGAGAACATTTATAATGTGGAGTGTCAATTCAAGCATTTATCATTGTTATCGAGAACATTTAATGTGGAGTGTCAATTCAAGCATTTATCATTGTTATAGAGAACATTTATAATGTGGAGTGTCAATTCAAGCATTTATCATTGTTATAGAGAACATTCGATGTAGAGTGCCAATTCAAGCATTTATCATTGTTATAGAGAACATTCGATGTAGAGTGCCAATTCAAGCATTTATCATTGTTATCGAGAACATTTAATGTGGAGTGCCAATTCAAGCATTTATCATTGTTATAGAGAACATTTAATGTGGAGTATCAATTCAAGCATTTATCATTGTTATAGAGAACATTTATAATGTGGAGTGTCAATTCAAGCATTTATCATTGTTATAGAGAACATTTAATGTGGAGTGCCAATTCAAGCATTTATCATTGTTACCGAGAACATTTAATGTGGAGTGCCAATTCAAGCATTTATCATTGTTACCGAGAACATTTAATGTGGAGTGCCAATTCAAGCATTTATCATTGTTATAGAGAACATTTAATGTGGAGTGCCAATTCAAGCATTTATCATTGTTACCGAGAACATTTAATGTGGTGTCAATTCAAGCATTTATCATTGTTACCGAGAACATTTAATGTGGAGTGCCAATTCAAGCATTTATCATTGTTATCGAGAACATTTAATGTGGAGTGCCAATTCAAGCATTTATCATTGTTATAGAGAACATTTAATGTGGAGTGCCAATTCAAGCATTTATCATTGTTATCGAGAACATTTAATGTGGAGTGTCAATTCAAGCATTTATCATTGTTATAGAGAACATTTAATGTGGAGTGCCAATTCAAGCATTTATCATTGTTATAGAGAACATTCGATGTAGAGTGCCAATTCAAGCATTTATCATTGTTATAGAGAACATTTAATGTGGAGTGTCAATTCAAGCATTTATCATTGTTATTGAGAACATTTAATGTGGAGTGCCAATTCAAGCATTTATCATTGTTATAGAGAACATTTAATGTGGAGTGCCAATTCAAGCATTTATCATTGTTATAGAGAACATTTAATGTGGAGTGCCAATTCAAGCATTTATCATTGTTATAGAGAACATTTAATGTGGAGTGTCAATTCAAGCATTTATCATTGTTATAGAGAACATTTAATGTGGAGTGTCAATTCAAGCATTTATCATTGTTATAGAGAACATTTAATGTGGAGTGTCAATTCAAGCATTTATCATTGTTATAGAGAACATTTAATGTGGAGTGTCAATTCAAGCATTTATCATTGTTATAGAGAACATTTAATGTGGAGTGTCAATTCAAGCATTTATCATTGTTATAGAGAACATTTAATGTGGAGTGTCAATTCAAGCATTTATCATTGTTATAGAGAACATTTAATGTGGAGTGTCAATTCAAGCATTTATCATTGTTATAGAGAACATTTAATGTGGAGTGTCAATTCAAGCATTTATCATTGTTATAGAGAACATTGAATGTGGAGTGTCAATTCAAGCATTTATCATTGTTATAGAGAACATTCGATGAAGAGTGCCAATTCAAGCATTTATCATTGTTATAGAGAACCTTCGATGTAGAGTGCCAATTCAAGCATTTATCATTGTTATAAAGAACATTGAATGTGGAGTGTCAATTCAAGCATTTATCATTGTTATAGAGAACATTTATAATGTGGAGTGTCAATTCAAGCATTTATCATTGTTATCGAGAACATTTAATGTGGAGTGTCAATTCAAGCATTTATCATTGTTATAGAGAACGTTTATAATGTGGAGTGTCAATTCAAGCATTTATCATTGTTATAGAGAACATTCGATGTAGAGTGCCAATTCAAGCATTTATCATTGTTATAGAGAACATTCGATGTAGAGTGCCAATTCAAGCATTTATCATTGTTATCGAGAACATTTAATGTGGAGTGCCAATTCAAGCATTTATCATTGTTATAGAGAACATTTAATGTGGAGTGTCAATTCAAGCATTTATCATTGTTATAGAGAACATTTATAATGTGGAGTGTCAATTCAAGCATTTATCATTGTTATAGAGAACATTTAATGTGGAGTGCCAATTCAAGCATTTATCATTGTTATAGAGAACATTTAATGTGGAGTGTCAATTCAAGCATTTATCATTGTGATAGAGAACATTCGATGTCGAGTGCCAATTCAAGCATTTATCATTATTATAGAGAACATTTAATGTGGAGTGTCAATTCAAGCATTTATCATTGTTATAGAGAACATTTAATGTGGAGTGTCAATTCAAGCATTTATCATTGTTAGAGAGAACATTTAATGTGGAGTGCCAATTCAAGCATTTATCATTGTTGTAGAGAACATTTAATGTGGAGTGTCAATTCAAGCATTTATCATTGTTATAGAGAACATTTAATGTGGAGTGTCAATTCAAGCATTTATCATTGTTATAGAGAACATTTAATGTGGAGTGCCAATTGAAGCATTTATCATTGTTATAGAGAACATTTAATGTGGAGTGCCAATTCAAGCATTTATCATTGTTACCGAGAACATTTAATGTGGAGTGCCAATTCAAGCATTTATCATTGTTATAGAGAACATTTAATGTGGAGTGCCAATTCAAGCATTTATCATTGTTATAGAGAACATTTAATGTGGAGTGCCAATTCAAGCATTTATCATTGTTACCGAGAACATTTAATGTGGAGTGCCAATTCAAGCATTTGTCATTGTTATAGAGAACATTCGATGTAGAGTGCCAATTCAAGCATTTATCATTGTTACCGAGAACATTTAACGTGGAGTGCCAATTCAAGCATTTATCATTGTTACCGAGAACATTTAATGTGGAGTGTCAATTCAAGCATTTATCATTGTTATTGAGAACATTCGATGTCGAGTGCCAATTCAAGCATTTATCATTATTATAGAGAACATTTAATGTGGAGTGTCAATTCAAGCATTTATCATTGTTATAGAGAACATTTAATGTGGAGTGTCAATTCAAGCATTTATCATTGTTAGAGAGAACATTTAATGTGGAGTGCCAATTCAAGCATTTATCATTGTTGTAGAGAACATTTAATGTGGAGTGTCAATTCAAGCATTTATCATTGTTATAGAGAACATTTAATGTGGAGTGTCAATTCAAGCATTTATCATTGTTATAGAGAACATTTAATGTGGAGTGCCAATTGAAGCATTTATCATTGTTATAGAGAACATTTAATGTGGAGTGCCAATTCAAGCATTTATCATTGTTACCGAGAACATTTAATGTGGAGTGCCAATTCAAGCATTTATCATTGTTATAGAGAACATTTAATGTGGAGTGCCAATTCAAGCATTTATCATTGTTATAGAGAACATTTAATGTGGAGTGCCAATTCAAGCATTTATCATTGTTACCGAGAACATTTAATGTGGAGTGCCAATTCAAGCATTTGTCATTGTTATAGAGAACATTCGATGTAGAGTGCCAATTCAAGCATTTATCATTGTTACCGAGAACATTTAATGTGGAGTGCCAATTCAAGCATTTATCATTGTTACCGAGAACATTTAATGTGGAGTGCCAATTCAAGCATTTATCATTGTTATCGAGAACATTTAATGTGTAGTGTCAATTCCATGACTTTCCTGTAAAATAACCTGACTACTGGTTATAGGGATTGAAAGAAATGTACCGTGACGTGTGTGGATCTTAATAGACCACTGTCAGGTGTGGCGACCTCTCCCCAACATTCTAATCGAGCTGGATGATTGGTCAATTAAAATCGGGCGCGAAGAACGGTCAGGTGGCCTTCACATTATGTTCTCATGTAATAAATAAATTTTATTAATATTTTGCGTTTTTTGCAACGACCGCTGGGCTGACAACCACCAAATGTGGCACACAGACCCAAGTCGGACCCAGGGATTGTCCCGAGGGTATTTTCACCTACCACCTCAGCTTTGAAAAGCCATTTCCGGCTTTTTCATTTATATACTATCTCATTGGTTAACAGCTATCACGTGACACATAGCACGGGCAAAGGTCAGCATATCTAATTAGCCGAGCTGTGTCGTCCACCCATTGGCTCGCTGCACAGCTCGCCTGACCGGACTCCACCCACA
Organism: Myxine glutinosa; assembly: GCF_964187855.1. Taxonomy (NCBI): domain Eukaryota; kingdom Metazoa; phylum Chordata; class Myxini; order Myxiniformes; family Myxinidae; genus Myxine; species Myxine glutinosa. Next base: position 21,401,500 of record NC_136267.1, on the reverse strand, counting down.
ATTGGAACGTAACTAAATAAATAACAACGGCACGTTCGCCATTTTCGTGCTGAGGTAACTGGTAAGCGATGTACAGTATGTAACTATTCGCCATTGCCTTCCCTTGAGGATGTATGGTTTTACAAATATCGTTAGTTGTGTAACTGTGTAAATGATTAATTTACTTTGATAAATGCAAATGGCGCTTTCTTTCTGCCTCCCTCACCTCACGGCTTCACGTTGATTCTGACTGGATGTTTGATGTATAATTTTTCAAACCCCTGACAGATTAAATAAGAACCCAAATGTTCATACCAACGACCTCGACGCTAATCTATCTCTTGTGTCTTTTTCCGATTTATAAATTCGGTAATTTTGCGACTAAATGCCGAAATCTTCTTCTTCACACTGAGCCGTAGGCCGACTTGTTCACCCCAATGTTAACCATTTATTAATTTGTCACTTCAATCTTGGAACCCAGGAGAATGAAACTTTACCATATCCGAATCTGAAAACGAATACGTCGATCGTCTCAGTTTATACTGTGGCGGACACAAAAGCCCACTGGCGTGGTGACATCATTCCACGCACCAAGTGGGCGGTGGCCACGCCCGAGGGGTAGGCGTGGCCTCATGATATACACCGGGCGACCAGCCCGGAGGAGTTCAGTGTTACAGTGTAGTCTTACAATAAAGACGTTTATATGTTACCGCTTGTCCGCTTCCTCCTTGCTCACAAGCAGCGCGCGTAACGCCGCGCTTTACTGGTGACCCTCGACGTTGGATCTGCCGGAGCGATCCACACGCGACGCCATCGCCATGGCCGCCTTCGTCAAACTTCCGGAATTTTGGGAGGCTCAGGCCGAAGTCTGGTTCGTCCAGGCCGAAGCCCAATTTCAGCTTCGGCACCTCACCGGCGATGACACGCGCTACTGCCACGTCGTCGCCTCCCTCGGGCCCGGCACGGCCGCTCGAGTTGTGTCCGTCCTTCGCCACCCACCGGACGGCCACAAGTACGAGGCACTCAAGCGGCTACTCCTAGCCACGTTCAGCCTCACGGACGACGCACGGGCCGACCGCCTCCTGGATCTCCCCGAGCTCGGTGAGACGCGCCCGTCGGTCCGAATGGACCATATGCTGTCACTGTTGGGCGACGAAGCCCCCGGTTCGCTATTCCGGGCGCTTTTCCGTCGCCAACTTCCAGCGCAGGTTCGCCTCGCGTTGGCCGGGACCGGGCTAACGGAACCCGAGCATTGGCGGCCGAGGCGGACAAGTACTTCGCCGCTTCGGACACGCGGGCGAGCGTCGGCGTGGCCGTCACGGCTTTCGACGCTGATGTTCCACAGCATCATCTCCTACAGCACGCTGAGGTTCAGCAGCATGCTGATACGCACCTCGTGAACGCTGCCACGCCCCGCCCACCGCCGCGGCGAAAACCGCCACCGCGGGGAAACCCGTCGACTCCACCGGCCTGGCGGAGCCAGCCGCGCTCCTCCAGCTCCACCACCTGGTGCTGGTTCCACGCCAAGTTCGGCCACGAAGCTCGGCGGTGTCATCCGCCGTGCTCCTTCAACGGGTCGGGAAATGCCCGGGCCGGCGCTCAATTGTGGCGATGAGCGCCGGCCGTTCGAGCAGCCTGCTGTTCATAACGGACACCTTCTCCGGGCGCCGTTACCTGTGCGACACGGGAGCGCAGGTGAGTGTCATTCCCGCCGGCACGTCAGACAAGCACGCCGCGGGTGGGGGCCCCGCGCTGCTTGCTGCGAACGGGACGCCCATCCGTACGTACGGAAAACACTGCCTCTCTCTGCGGTTTGGAGGGCAGGTTTTCCGATGGACATTCGTCACCGCCGACGTGCCCATGGCACTGCTTGGCGCGGACTTCCTGTGCGCTAATGGGCTCCTGGTCGACGTCAAGCGCAGACGGCTTGTCCAGGCCGAGACGTTCAGCTCGCTCGCTTGTGCGTTGCCTAGCTCAACGAGCGGCTTGCCAAGCGGCTTGCCGAACGATTCGGTTCCGGCCACGTTGGTCTGTACGCTTCCGGCAGCGGACGCATTCACCCGCCTCCTCGCCGGCTTCCCGGCCCTCACGCGGCCCACCTTCTCGGCGGGGGCCGTCAAGCACGGGGTGGCCCATCACATCCCCACCGTCGGGCCACCGGTCTACGCCCGGGCACGCCGCCTCGAGCCGACGAAGCTGGCGGTGGCAAAAGCGGAGTTCGCTACCCTGGAGCGACTCGGCATCGTTCGGCGCTCAGAGAGCGCTTGGGCGTCGCCGCTGCACATCGTGCCGAAGCCCGGCGGGGGATGGCGACCGTGCGGGGACTATCGCCGTCTCAATGACGCCACGACTCCCGACCGCTACCCCGTCCCCCACATTCAGGACTTTTCCGCCCGTTTGGCGGGCAGGTCCTTCTTCTCGAAGGTGGACCTCATACGCGGCTACCATCAGGTCCCCTTCAGGCCGGAGGACGTCCCGAAGACGGCGGTCATCACGCCATTCGGACTCTTCGAGTTCCTGCGCATGCCCTTCGGTCTGAAGAATGCGGCTCAGGCGTTCCAGCGACTGATGGACAGCGTCCTGCGCGACTTGGATTTTGTCTACGTCTACCTGGACAATATCCTCGTCACCAGCGCGTCCCGCGAAGAGCACCTACGCCACCTCCGCACGCTCTTCGAACGCCTGGGCCAGCATGGCCTGATTGTGAACCCCGCAAAGTGCCGGTTCGGCGCCGCCACAATCGATTTTCTGGGGCACCGTGTCACCAGGCACGGCGCCGTCCCCCTGCCGGCCAAGGTGGAGGCGGTGAAGGGGTTTCCGCGCCCCCGCACGATCAGAGGGCTGCAGGAGTTCCTGGGCATGGTGAACTTTTACCATCGGTTCCTGCCCCGTATCGCCCAGCTCCTGCGCCCCCTGCACGAAGCTCTCCGAGGTAAGCCGGGCAAAGGCGACGTTACCTGGACCGAGCAGATGGACACGGCGTTCACGGGCGCGAAGCTCGCCTTGGCTAACGCCACCATGCTCGCGCACCCGGCGCCCGATGCACCGATCGCCCTCACCACCGATGCCTCGGACTACGCGGTGGGCGCGGTGCACGAGCAATGGGTGCGTGGAGCTTGGCAACCGCTGGCGTTCTTTAGCCGGCAGCTTCGCCCGCCCGAACGCCGTTACAGTACCTTCGACCGCGAGTTGCTCGGACTTCACTTGGCGGTCAGGCACTTCCGCCATCTGCTCGAGGGCCGGGCGTTCACTGCCTTCGTCGACCACAAGCCGCTGATCTTCGCGATGGGCAAGGTCACCGAGCCGTGGTCGGCCCGGCAGCAGCGTCACCTCTCGGCCGTGTCCGAGTACACGACGGACATCCAGCACGTCGCGGGCAAGGACAACCCGGTGGCGGATTGCCTTTCCCGGGCCGTCGCCCACGCAGTCCACCTCGGCATCGACTATGCCCGGATGGCAGCGGACCAGGCCGCTGACCCCGACGTCCAGGCCTTGCGGACCGCCGTCACGGGCCTCCGCGTCACCGAGGTGCCGTTCGACGGCGCGGGCGCGGCCCTCTTGTGCGACGTCTCCCTCGGGCGTCCTCGCCCCATTGTGCCCGTGGGCTGGCAGCGCCAGGTGTTTGACGCCATCCACGGCCTGTCCCACCCGGGCGCGAGGGCCTCCCAAAGGCTGATCGCCGACAAGTTCGTCTGGCATGGCCTCCGGAAGGCCGTCCGCGGCTGGGCCAGGACGTGCCTCGCGTGCCAGCGCGCCAAGGTGCACCGGCACACCCAGGCCCCGTTGGCCCCGTTCACAGTGCCGGAACGCCGGTTTGACCACGTCCACGTGGACCTGGTGGGACCTCTGCCCCCCTCGCGGGGTTTCACCTACGTCCTCACCATGGTGGACCGCACCACCCGGTGGCCGGAGGCCGTGCCCTTGGCGTCGACAACGGCGGCCGATGTCGCGCAGGCTTTCATCGCCACCTGGGTCGCCCGGTTCGGCGCCCCCTCAGACATCTCATCCGACCGCGGCCCCCAGTTCACCTCGGAGCTCTGGGGGGCGGTTGCGCAGGGGCTCGGGGTCCGGCTGCACCGAACCACGGCCTACCACCCCCAGGCTAACGGCCTGTGTGAGCGATTTCACCGCTCATTGAAGGCCGCGCTCCGGGCCACCCTCCGCGACGGCGGCTGGGTCGACAGGCTCCCCTGGGTCCTGCTGGGCCTCCGGACGGCGCCCAAGGAGGACCTGCGCGCATCCGCGGCGGAGTTGGTCTTCGGGCAACCGCTGCGGGTGCCGGGCGAGTTCCTCCCCGACTCCACGGCACCATGGTCCGCGGCACAGCAGCGCTCCGCTCTGCAAGAGACCGCCCAGAGGTTCGCCCCGGTGCCAACGGCATGCCACGGGCACCCACCGACGCACGTCGCCCCGGAGCTTCGCACGGCGGAGTACGTCTTCGTCCGCCACGATGCCCATCGGACACCACTGCGGCCCCCGTACGACGGGCCTTTCCGCGTGCTGGAGACCGGGGCGAAGCACTTCACCCTGGACATCGGCGGTACTCCTGACCGCGTTTCGGTAGACCGCCTCAAGCCGGCCCACCTCGATGTGGACCATCCACCGCCAGTGGCCCGACCCCCACGTCGGGGCCGCCCTCCTGCGGGCGGACCCCCGGCACCGCCCAGCCCCGCCGCCACGGCGCCCCCCGGTCCTGCACCCATCCCAGGGGCAGCCAGGGGCATCCCACCTGGTATCCCTGCACCCCGGACGCCGCCGATCGCCAGGGGGCGCTTCGGCCGGGTCATTCGTCTGCCCCGCAAACTGGCCCTCCAGGTGCGCGGGAATTCTGGGGGGGCGCGTGTGGCGGACACAAAAGCCCACTGGCGTGGTGACATCATTCCACGCACCAAGTGGGCGGTGGCCACGCCCGAGGGGTAGGCGTGGCCTCATGATATACACCGGGCGACCAGCCCGGAGGAGTTCAGTGTTACAGTGTAGTCTTACAATAAAGACGTTTATATGTTACCGCTTGTCCGCTTCCTCCTTGCTCACAAGCAGCGCGCGTAACGCCGCGCTTTAATACGATTTTAATCTTTTTTTTGGGGTTTAATTCAATCTTGATCAGCTTTTTCACTTTCCTTCTTCAATGTCGGCGGTAGTTTCATCAAGTCCTCTTCACTTTCTGCCAACAGAATAGGTTTATAAACATACCTTAGATCAGGGGCGGGCAACCTTTTCAGAGTGAGGGCCAGATGAGACTTTTGGAAGGAGATCGCGGGCCGGAGTGAAAAACGAAATCTCAGAATTACTATATTTTGTTTACATGAATAGATTGTACAAAAATTGCATTGAACACTCTACAAATCAATGAGACTGCTGGTGCTGTTTGCCATGAAGAAGTATTTCCATGTCTGGCTCGATGGTTGAGGTAGACAACAGAAGAATGTCATTGAGGTGGCGGTCCGAGAGTTGGGAGCGAAGGTGAGACTTCGTGTACTTCATTTTCGAGAAGAGCTGTTCACAGCAGTAGGTGCTGCCGAACATGGCCACAATGCGTTGGACATGGGCAATGTATTTTTGAAAATTGTTAGAAGGGAGAACGGTGTCGCGGAAGAAGGACAATGGAGAAGAGGTGCGGAACTTCGCCTTCATTTCATCGTTGCACTGCAGCTCCACCAACTCCATCTGTAAGGAGGCAGGGGCGTCTTCCACGGGGAAGTCAAAGGGAGCAGTGAAAAGCTTGAAGTCCGCAGCCAGCACCCTGACTCCTGCAAAACGGGAAGCAAATTCCTCACGTAGAGAGTTGACGACACTAACGCAAGTGCCCAGGTCCACATCGTCAGGGGCACATGCAGCAAGGCGAGGAAAATGCACAAACTGACCAGAAGCCAATTGAGCCTCCCACAAGCGCAGTTTAACCTCGAAGGCAGTGATGTGCGCGTACATGTCTGTCACGAGAATGTCTTTGCCTTGCAGCTTTATGTTGAGGGTGTTCAGGTGCGCCGTGATGTCCGTGAGCAGGGCCAGGCGAGCTAGCCACCGCGGATCAGAGAATTGATCAGCGTGGGGAAGTTTCTTCTGACGTAGAAAGGTGGCAATCTCCTGCTGTAGGTCGCACACCCGAGACAGCATGGCCCCACGACTCAGCCAGCGTACCTCACAGAAGTAGAGCAGGTCGTTGTAGTGCACGTTCACCTCGTCCATCAGTGCCTGGAACTGACGATGGTTAAGGCTGCGGGAGAGGATGGAGTTGACGACCTTCACCACGACAGACATGACACCAACGAGGTTGGCAGACTTAGCGCACAGGGACTCTTGGTGGATGATGCAGTGCATCTTGTTAATGGGCTGAGTGTATCCGGCGGCTGCACAGTGACGCACTAGCAGCGAAGCGGCGCCCTTCTTCTCACCAACCATCGCCGGGGCACCGTCGGTCGTCACACACACAAGACGGGAGAGGTCCAGGGAGTGCTGATCAACACACAGAAGCACGGCGTCGCAGATGTCTTTCCCAGTGGTGGTGTCGCGCAGCGGGACAAGCTGGAGGAATTCCTCACACACTTGAAAGTCAGCGGTGACGCCACGGATGAAAACGGACAGCTGGGCCGTGTCCTTTGTGTCGGTGCTCTCATCCAGAGCGAGGGAAAAGGCGACGAAATTTGAGCTGCGTGTTTTGAGTGAGTCGTGCACGTTTTCCGACATATCCTCGATGCGGCGACGAACGGTGCGGGACGAAAGGCTCACGTTCTCAAAGGCGGAACACTGCTCTGGACAGACGGAGTCCACTACAGCGAGGAGGCATTCCTTGATGAAGTCCCCATCCGCGAATGGCTTCATTCGGCGAGCAAGGATGCGGGAGACTTCATAACTGGCGCGCGTCACCTTTTCGGCCTCAGTATTCTGCTTGCGGAAGAGTGAAGTTTGTTTCTCCAAGTTGCCTGATAGTCTAACCATGGCGTCCTTCCTTTCGGTGGCAGACACCGACGCGAAGTTTGACGAGCGGTGCTCTGTCTCCCAGTGGCGGCGCACGTTGTACTCTTTTAGGACAGCCAAAGTCTTCAAGCATATGAGGCACTGGGCCTGTCCAAAGCGCTCGATGAAGAAGTACTTCTCCCACTCAGGGTTGAAGATCCGACGCTCGAGGTCCACTTTCCTCTTCTTAACACGCTGGGTCGCAGACATGATGAGCTGAAAAGGAAGAAAATTAGGTATATCAGCAATGAATAAATGATGTAACAGCAAGCAATCTGGGGCACAAAAAATCTCGGAAGACGAATTGTACAGATGAATGTATTTATTTTGCGCGCACGTGGCCAACGCTGAATATGACACAGTTTCACCGTAAAACTGAAATACAGGAAATGAATCAGTCTGCATACTTTTTTTTTTAAAGAGTTCGTTTTCCTTTTAAACAAAAGTTCGTCAATTTCGTTTTCCTTTTAAACAAAAGTTCGTCAATTTCTTTTTTCTTTTACAAACAGAAAGTTCGTTATATATATTTTTTCTTTACAAATAGAAAGTTCGTTATATTTTTATTTTTACAAATAAAAAGGGAGAATAAAATTATTTAAATGCAGCAAATGAAAGATAATAACATGTTCTAACAAACAAAACAAAGCAAATTGAAAGAAAGTGAAAATTGAAATAGGTTTAGAGAACTCTGCGTCGCTTACCTCTGTTGCAAGTTATTTGGCCCAGACACCAACGTTTGTCGCAAGCTGACTGAATCGGAAGGACGTCCGTATCACATGCCGGCTGATTTGAAAAGACCGCCTATCAGCAAGCAGGCGGTGTCTAGGCAAGACAGTTCCCCGTGCGCATGTCTTCCGGAAGAGGACGGTGCTGAAGACAAAATGTCCCTTTCTTGAATTCAGACCGGCTAAATATAAACTCTTACATTTACAAATGATATGAGTTTTACTGGGAGGTCCGCGGGCCGGATTGCAATAATAAAGCCTAGCAGGGTGGCGGGCCGGACGCTAAGCCTTCGCGGGCCGGATGTGGCCCGCGGGCCGGGGGTTGCCCGCCCCTGCCTTAGATTGTTGATACATCTTCCTCCAATCACAACTCGAGCTTCTTTGTCCTCCAAGTTATACAGTACGTATCAAAAAAAGGTAATCCGAATTCAAGGGGTTAATATGCAAAGGTTATTTATTTTGACAATTTACATGTGGTTTACTAATTAAGAGGAGATCCTCAGCTTTCCATTGATACCTTCCATGCATCATTGCTGTCACATGACCGAGTACATGTTCATTGAAAATGACAAGTTCAAATCGCATTTTTACAAGTTTGGCTAATCGATGCAAGTCAGGATAATTGGTGCAAAATGAACGTCAGATGTGAACTTTTCTCAGGAATGATTGGCCTTTATGCACCCACACCTTCAACATGTCCACCTCCCCTTTCAACACAAAGCTCACAGCGGCGGAGCATGCCCTGAACTGCTCGTCTCACCATAGCCGGGTCATTGCGCAAAGCATCCACTTCATGTCGAATACGGCCCTGCAATTCGTCAAGATCACGGGGAGGAGTTACGAACACCTTGTTCTTTAAATGTCCCCCAAATGAAATAATCACATGGTGTGAGGTCAGGTGATCTTGGTGGCCATTCCACTGCATGGTTGAGGGCGATGACTCGGTCTCCAAAGAGTTCCCTCAGTCGATCTCGGACAGCGATAAGACAATGTGCTGGGACCCACCGCACCAGAGATATCTGAAGACACCACAAACCTGTCGCTCAAAGTTCTCCTCCAGCTGCGGTAAAACTTCATCATTGATCATCTGCAGATACCTGTTACCATTGACATTCCTTTGAAAGAAAAATGGTCCGATCACCTGACCACTTCCACAAAGTCCCAACCAAACAGTCCACTTTTGTCGATTCATGTTGGTGTCAAAATTAAATTCCGGGGGCTGTCCTGTCGGTGCATATTCAATAACATTATGGGTATTGACCTTGCCGTCCATGGCGAAAGCAGCTTCGTCGCCGATAACGAGATACCGCAGTAAATTGACATCTGCTTCGCAACGTGCTATCAACCATCCGGCAAGCACCAGCCTCCTGGCAAAATCCCCTGGCGTAAGTTGATGCCGGATGTGAATCCGATATGGATGTTGGTGGAGGTCCAGTCTTGTGATTTGGTTGAATGTTGCCCAAGGCAATCCCGTCCCATTTCGTCTTGCGCTGGTATCCCTAGGATGCTCCAAAACCTGCTGCCTTACTGCTGCAATGTTCATTTCCGATCGCCCAGTGCGCCTCCTACCAGAATTCTTGTTGCAGTTGAGGCTAGTGCCATGCTCTTGGTATTTTCTAACATTCGCCCAGATGGTTTTGGCTGCTGGAGGCTCCTGTTCTGGGACACGTTCCCTGAACGCATCACAAGTTTGCTGCAAACTTCCAGTTTGATGAAAGGTTGTAACCACGAAGGTCCGCTGTTCAGTTGTAAGTTGAACCATCTTTTCAATGACTCAGACTGTCTCTAAATCCATACACTGTAGGCCGATCTTAAATACCAATCTTAAACAAAGGATGACGCACCCGACGATTACCAGACCAGCTTAACAATTTTACATAATCAACTTGGCAGTGACAAGTAATGCGTCCATTTAAAACTGTCTTGCACCGATTAGCCAAACTTGTAAAAATGCGATTTGAACTTGTCATTTTCAATGAACATGTACTCGGTCATGTGTGACCGCAATGATGCATGAAAGGCATCAATGGAAAGCTGAGGATCTCCTCATAATTGGTAAACCACATGGAAATTGTCAAACTAAATAGTCTTTGCATATTAACCCCTTGAATTCGGATTACCTTTTTTTTGATACGCACTGTATATTCGTCCTAGATCAAAGGGAGGCGCAAAGTGCCCCTCCCTTTATATAAGGGATCGTTTCTCTGTATGCAGCTTTAACATGGGGACTGAAAAATTTATTGGCTTCTACTGGACGAAATCGGCTGCAAATTTCAGAAGTAAATTCTTTGTACGTTGAGGTAATATGATCCAAATTTCAGCAACGTCCGTTTATGCATTCTTGAGTTTTATTTAGAAACCCTCAAAATCACATTGGTGTCTGTCCGCCCAAAATGTGTTTGCGCTCATATCTCAAGGGATATATACTCGGAGGCAAAAGTTATTGTGACATGGAATTTTTTCATTGGTAATCTTGTGAATGAATTTTTGGATTTGAACCAGAGAAAGAGTGTGTTAAAATGGTCGAAGAAACACAACGAAGCAGTTGTTCGAATTGCACGAAATTTGCAAGAAGCATGACATATTCGAGAAAAATGGCCAGCAATGTTCACTTCAAAAGGCCAGACAACCAGACGCTTATCATTTCCACTCAATGCAGTCTTAAGAAGTGCAGAAGTCAGAAAAACACGTCCATTCATCGTTCTGGAACCCAGCCTGACGGCCAATTCTGACGCCAGAACATCGACGTCGACGTCTCCAGTGGAGCAGACAACACTTGAAATGGGGAGCACGTGAGTGGAGAAGAGTTCTCTTCACCGATGAGTCACGTTTCCTTCTTCACCGAGCTGACGGCAGGACACGTGCCTACAGGCGCATAGGTGAACGTTACATCAGGCCACGTGTTCTGGAAGGGGATCGTTTTGGAGGTGGGGGCGTTATGATCTGGGGTGGGATAACAGCTGCACCAAGGACGCCAATGATTGTGATTGAGGGGAACTTGAATGCTGTGACGTACCGAGACGAGATTTTGCAAATGGCCGCTTTACCATTTTTGCAACAGAACGGCCCTGGAGTGACGTTTCAACACGATAACGCCAGACCACACGTTGCTCGAGTTGTACAGCAGTATCTTAATCAGAACAATGTTAATGTGTTACCCTGGCCTGCAAGATCCCCTGATTTGTCACCCATTGAACACGTCTGGGATGAAATGGAGCGACGTTTCCGACGTCATCCGAATCCTCCAACAACGCTGCAGGAACTCCGCCAAATCCTTCCTCGGATATGGAATGATCTTCCCCAGGACTTTCATCGACGTTTAGCGGCCTCAATGAGGCGAAGGTGCCAGGCCTGCATCAATGCACAAGGTGGACACACTCGCTACTGACCGTGTGAACTTGCTTGTGAACCCCCTCTTGTGTTGTGGCTCATTTGCATATGCCAGGTGCGCTGTTCTTATGGACTGTTGATCGTTACCATACCTTGAAACATTTGTCTTTCCATGTAATAACATTTCATTCGCGGCAGTAAAAGTTTAACACTGATTCTGTTTGTTGTTTGTGTGTCACAATAACTTTTGTCTTTGAGTATACATTGAAACTAGCTGAAACGTGGAATATACATCGACTAATAGGTCCAGTTAATGGCTTTCGAAACAAATTCTACCTAAGTGCTATAGTTTTTGCTTTAAAATTAAATATATATATATATACATGAGTAAATATATAAAAATATATACATACTTTATAACTCTTCAAAATGTTATTACCCAAATCTAATGTGCTGGCTTAATGGCGTAATGGGTAAGGCATCAGATTCCCAAGCTGTGGAGTGTAGGTTCGGGACATTAGATCGTCTTGAATAATCTGAGGGACATCACCTGGTGTTGTTGGCCTAATGGTTAAGGTGGCGGGCTTAGGATCCTAAGGTCCAGTGTTTGAATCCCGTTGAATTCGCGCCAGATAGGGTTGACTCAGCCTGTCAATCTGTCATCCTTCCGAGGTCAGCAAAATGAGCACCAGATAACTGGTTAAAGGGAGCATTGCATCAGCAGCAGATGCACCCACAGACAAATGATGCAACCAGCAGCTGGGTGGCTGCACACGAACCACCCACCAATCAAAAGGAGGTGCAAAGTACCCCTCCCTTTATATGGGATCGTTTCTCTGTATGCAACCTTAACTTGGGGACTGAAAATTTGTTTGTCTACTTCTACTGGTATATTATATACACACTTTATTTGGCACTGGTATATTATATACTACATATTATATTACATATTATATATTACAATACACACTGGTTTGAGAGGGTCATTAACCAGTGTGGCAGCTACATTCAAATGTAAGTTGTGCACAGAGGGAGCTGCAGATGGAGGAAATGTTGAGTTGGATCTTGGAGACGGCGTGAAGCTGGAAGGTGTGAAAACATTTTGTTACCTTGGAGACATGCTGGATGGAGAAGGTGGATCAGACTCGGCAACGGTTGCTCGAGTGAGATGTGCATGGAAGAAGTTTCGGGAACTGAGTGGCGTGCTGATGATGAGGGGAGTATCGTTGAAGCTGAAGGGAAAGGTGTATGCTGCATGTGTGAGAAGTGTTATGATTTATGGGAGTGAGACATGGGTAATGAATGTAGAGCAGCAACGAAGGCTGGAAAGGGTGGAAATGCGAATGGTTCGATGGATGTGCGAAGTATCATTGAGAGCGAGGAAGACAAATGATGAATTGCGAAAGATGATGGGAATAGAGCCTGTGACGGATGCTGTGAAGAGGAACAGGTTGAGATGGTTTGGTCATGTGTTGAGGAAGGATGAAAGTGACTGGTTGAGAAGAGTGATGGAAATGAATGTAGAAGGAAGTAGAGGACGGGGAAGACCGAGAACGACTTGGCTAAAGATGGTGGAAGAAGAAATGCGGGCAAGGATGTTAACAAGGAGAGATGCAGAAAATAGGGCAAAATGGAGAAGATTGTCATGGGGACCGCAAGGCTAACCCCCGCTCTAGCAGGGCAAATGGCCTTAAAATGCATGTTGTTGTTGTTGTTGTATACCCTTTAAAATATTTTTCAAAATTTCTAATGTGCTGGCTCAATGGCTTCATGGATAAAGCATCATAGTCACAAGCTGGGAATTGTGGGTTCAAGTCCTGTCTTGGTTGAATATTTTTCCCCTTACTTTTTCAAGTCTTTTTCTCGTCCTCAATAAAGTCTTGTATGATGAACAAATGCATTTTGTTTGTATTTTAAATGTATCTTGTGAAAAATGCCAGCGGCATAGAAAAGGCCCCTTTAAATGGGATGTGCCTTGTGGCAAACGAAAGAAAAGAACATTCTTGGGTGCATTTGCCATCTATATTGTGAGCAGTAGTAGTCTATATTGCTTACAGTTGCCGTCTATATTGCTTACAGTTGCCGTCTATATTGCGTGCAGTAGCAATCTATATTGAATACAGTTGCCATATACAGTATATTGTGTGCAGTTGCCATCGATATTAGGTGCAGTTGCCATCGATATTAGGTGCAGTTGCCATTTATATTGGGTGCAATTGCTGTCTTTATTGTGTGCAGTTGCCGTCTATATTGTGTGCAGTAGTAGTCTATATTGCTTACAGTTGCCGTCTATATTGCTTACAGTTGCCGTCTATATTGTGTGCAGTAGCAATCTATATTGAATACAGTTGCCATATACAGTATATTGTGTGCAGTTGCCATCGATATTAGGTGCAGTTGCCATCGATATTAGGTGCAGTTGCCATCGATATTAGGTGCAGTTGCCATTTATATTGGGTGCAATTGCTGTCTCTATTGTGTGCAGTTGCCGTCTATATTACTTACAGTTGCCATATACAGTATATTGCATGCAGTTGCCATCGATATTAGGTGCAGTGGCCATCTATATTGTGTGCAGTAGTAGTCTATATTGCTTACAGTTGCCGTCTATATTGCTTACAGTTGCCGTCTATATTGCGTGCAGTAGCAATCTATATTGAATACAGTTGCCATATACAGTATATTGTGTGCAGTTGCCATCGATATTAGGTGCAGTTGCCATCGATATTAGGTGCAGTTGCCATCGATATTAGGTGCAGTTGCCATTTATATTGGGTGCAATTGCTGTCTCTATTGTGTGCAGTTGCCATCTATATTACTTACAGTTGCCATATACAGTATATTGCATGCAGTTGCCATCGATATTAGGTGCAGTTGCCGTTTATATTTGGTGCAGTTGCTGTCTCTATTGTGTGCAGTTGCCGTCTATATTGTGTGCAGTTACCGTCTATATTGTGTGCAGTTACCGTCTATATTGCGTGCAGTTGCCATATATATATTGAGTGTAGTTGCCATCGATATTTAGGTGCAGTTGCCGTTTATATTCGGTGCAGTTGCTGCCTCTATTGTGTGCAGTTGCCGTCTATATTGCGTGCAGTTGTCATCGATATTAGGTGCAGTGGCTGTCTCTATTGTGTGCAGTTGCCGTCTATATTGCGTGCAGTTGTCATCGATATTAGGTGCAGTTGCTGTCTCTATTGTGTGCAGTTTCCGTCTATATTGTGTGCAGCTACCGTCTATATTGTGTGCAGTTGCCATATATATTGCGTGCAGTTGCCATCGATATTTGGTGCAGTTGCCGTTTATATTGGGTGCAGTTGCTGTCTATTGTGTGCAGTTGCCGTCTATATTGCGTGCAGTTGTCATCGATATTAGGTGCAGTTACTGTTTATACTGGGTGCAGTGGCTGTCTCTATTGTGTGCAGTTGCCATATATATTGCGTGCAGTTGTAATCGATATTAGGTGCAGTTGCTGTTTATATTGGGTGCAGTGGCTGTCTCCATTGTGTGCAGTTGCCATCAATATTGCGTGCAGTTGTCATCGATATTAGGTGCAGTTGCTGTTTATATTGGGTGCAGTTGATGTTTATATTGGGTGCAGTTGATGTTTATATTGGGTGCAGTTGCTGTCTCTATTGTGTGCAGTTGCCGTCTATATTGCATGCAGTTGTCATCGATATTGGGTGCAGTTGCTGTTTATATTGGGTGCAGTTGATGTTTATATTGGGTGCAGTTGCTGTCTCTATTGTGTGCAGTTGCCATATTGTTGCATGTGTGCAGTTGCCATGTGTATTAGGTGCAGTTGCTGTTTATATTGGGTGCAGTTGCTGTCTCTATTGTGTGCAGTTACCGTCTATATTGCGTGCAGTTACCGTCTATATTATGTGCAGTTGTCTATATTGTGTGCAGTTACTGTCTATATTGCATGCAGTTGCCGTATATATTGCATGCAGTTGCCGTATGTATTGTGTGCAGTTACCGTCTATATTGCGTGCAGTTGCTGTATATATTGCGTGCAGTTGCCGTATATATTGTGTGCAGTTACCGTCTATATTGCGTGCAGTTGCCGTACATATTGCATGCAGTTGCCGTACATATTGCGTGCAGTTGCCGTATATATTGTGTGCAGTTACCGTCTATATTGCGTGCAGTTACCGTCTATATTATGTGCAGTTGTCTATATTGCATGCAGTTGCCGTATATATTGCATGCAGTTGCCGTATATATTGTGTGCAGTTACCGTCTATATTGTGTGCAGTTACCGTCTATATTGCGTGCAGTTGCTGTATATATTGCGTGCAGTTGCCGTATATATTGTGTGCAGTTACCGTCTATTGCGTGCAGTTGCCGTACATATTGCATGCAGTTGCCGTATATATTGTGTGCAGTTACCGTATATATTGTGTGCAGTTACCGTCTATATTGTGTGCAGTTACCGTCTATATTGCGTGCAGTTGCCATATATATTGCATGCAGTTGCTGTATATATTGTGTGCGCCATATATATTGCGTGCAGTTACCATCTATATTGCGTGCAGTTGCCGTATATATTGCATGCAGTTGCCGTATATATTGTGTGCAGTTGTCTATATTGCGGGTGCCGTATATATTGTGTGCAGTTACCGTATATATTGCGTGCAGTTGTCTATAATGCGGGTGCCGTATATATTGCATGCAGTTGCTGTATATTTTGCGTGCAGTCGCCGTATATATTGCGTGCAGTTGCCGTATATATTGCGTGCAGTTGCCATATATATTGCGTGCAGTTGCCGTATATATTTCGTGCAGTTGTCTATATTGTGTGCAGCTGTATATATTGCATGCAGTTGCCATATATATTGCGTGCAATTGTCTATATTGCGTGCAGTTGCCGTATATATTGCGTGCAGTTGTATATATTGCATGCAGTTGCCGTATGTATTGCGTGCAGTTGTATATATTGCATGCATTTGCCGTATATATTGTGTGCAGTTGTATATATTGCATGCAGTTGCCGTATGTATTGTGTGCAGTTGTATATATTGCATGCATTTGCCGTATATATTGTGTGCAGTTGTATATATTGCGTGCAGTTGTATATACTGCATGCAGTTGCCGTATATATTGCGTGCAGTTGTATATACTGCATGCAGTTGCCGTATATATTGCGTGCAGTTGTATATACTGCATGCAGTTGCCGTATATATTGCATGCAGTTGCCGTATATATTGTGTGCAGTTGTATATATTGCATGCAGTTGCCGTATATATTGCGTGCAGTTGTATATATTGCATGCAGTTGCCGTATATATTGCGTGCAGTTGCATATACCGCACGCAGTTGCCGTATATATTGCGTGCAGTTGTATATATTGCATGCAGTTGCCGTATATATTGCGTGCAGTTGTATATACCGCATGCAGTTGCCGTATATATTGCATGCAGTTGCCGTATATATTGCATGCAGTTGCCGTATATATTGCGTGCAGTTGTATATATTGCATGCAGTTGCCGTATATATTGCGTGCAGTTGTATATACTGCATGCAGTTGCCGTATATATTGCGTGCAGTTGTACATATTGCGTGCAGTTGTACATATTGCGTGCAGTTATCTATATTACGTGCAGTTGCCGTATATATTGCGTGCAGTTATCTATATTACGTGCAGTTGCCGTATATATTGCGTGCAGTTGCCGTATATATTGCATGCAGTTGTACATATTGCGTGCAGTTATCTATATTACGTGCAGTTGCCGTATATATTGCATGCAGTTGCCGTATATATTGCGTGCAGTTGTATATACCGCATGCAGTTGCCGTATATATTGCGTGCAGTTGCCGTGTATATTGCGTGCAGTTGCCGTATACATTGCGTGCGGTTGTCTGTATTGTGTGCAGTTGCTGTTTGTATTGCGCGCAGTTGCCATCTATATTTTGTGTGCAGCATTGAACATTGTAGGCAGCGCATCATGCTCCGAAGCTCATTACCGCACGTATTGATCTTGGTAATTGGGTTAATTGTTATGCTCATCAAACACACAATGCTGGCAAACACTTGTCCGATGATGTTGAAAGGAACTGGTGAATATTAATACTTTGTTTTACTCTCGTACACAGCTCGCTGGAATCTCTGCACATCAGATCAGATTGCATGAGAATCGTCAAATCGAAAGTAAAGTGCTCCAGAGGGACTCCTGTTTTAAGGGAGTCATTTTGTAATCGACTGCACAGATTAAAGGCAGTTGTTGAGACTTATCTGCAAGTCTGACACGTCATATTCCAGGCTTACTAACACTCACTTGCACTCCTTTGTTGTTCCATTCTTATCCCGATCTTGTACATGCTTTTTCTTTATCTGTTCTATCCCACTCTTGGCCAACCCCTGCTCTGCAGGGAAGAATGGCCTCCAAAGGTGGTTTTTTTCTATCCCACTCTTCTCTCCAGGACTTGAAGTTGACATTCCATTTACACCGCCATTTCGACATGCAATCCTCCATTGCTGGTCGTGACCTACTCTTTCCTTGTTAACCCCCTCATACCAGTCTCCTGGGGTGGCAGTATTCGCACCCTCACCTTGAAGCTGTCTTGTGTTGGGTTCGATTCCGACTCGACTATAAACTGCCATCACGGTGTAGGGTGATTCATCAATGGATGGTCCGTCCCTCGGATGGACGTTAAACAGGCGTCACATATGCCGGCATTACTTGGTGGACATTAAAGATCCCCACAGTGTCCTTCATGAAGTGTAGGCGAGCTATCGCCGGCACCATTAAGAAATTGCAAATTCCTGCCCTAACTTAGGTTTACTTTGCACAATTCCTGCCCTGCCCTAACTACTGCTTATACTTTGTCGTGGTGGGGTGGTTTAATGGGCGTGGAAAAGGTCATGGCTTTGGATTGGGGATGACTCGAGATGGTGAACTGTTTTCTTGAAGACCTGGATGGAAGAATAACATCGAAGAGAATGTGACAGGTGAGGAAAAATATGAACAATCGAGTGGTGGTGGTGAGCAGTGGTTCTCAATTTAGACAGTTCCACAAGGAGGGGGTTGTTGGTGGACAACTTGTGTCCTGTGGATACCTGGGGGAGGGAGGCGGGATAAAGCAGAGGGCGCAAGACCAGAAATGAGACTGCAGAAGACAGAGAAACCATCAACCTGTCAGCGATGATGAAGTGATAGACCCATAGACTCTGATTCATCACGATAGATTCAAATGATCTTGAACTCCTTAGTTTCCATTGCGTCAAGCTGAGCAAGATGTGAGGCAGCGGAGCCGGACCAGAAGGGAGAGCAGTACTCCATCAAGTTGTGGATGAAGGCCTTGTTTGTGGATAGAACCTCAGGTATGCCATGGAAGGACTTTGCACAATGGAGGATGCCAAGTTTGTCGTCTGGCTTTGGAGACCAACTTTGAAATGTGGCTCGGCCGAGAGACATCATGGCTGAGAGTGAGACACAAGAGTTTGAGTGACAGAACCTCTTTCAGACAGTTGTTGAGAAAGTAGATGTGAGGCTTTGCGGAACAGTCATTTCAGAGAGAGAGACAGAGAGAGGCACAGAGAGAGAGGCACAGAGAGAGAGGCACAGAGAGCGAGGCACAGAGAGCGAGGAACAGAGAGCGAGGAACAGAGAGCGAGGAACAGAGAGCGAGGAACAGAGAGCGAGGAACAGAGAGCGAGGAACAGAGAGCGAGGAACAGAGAGCGAGGAACAGAGAGCGAGGAACAGAGAGCGAGGAACAGAGAGCGAGGAACAGAGAGCGAGGAACAGAGAGCGAGGAACAGAGAGCGAGGAACAGAGAGCGAGGGACAGAGAGCGAGGGACAGAGAGCGAGGGACAGAGAGCGAGGGACAGAGAGCGAGGGACAGAGAGCGAGGAACAGAGAGAGGCACAGAGAGAGAGACACCTCAGGATTGAAAGACAATTTCCAAGTATTTGACAAGATTGTGATTTAGTCAAGGTCTGAGAAGAGGGAAGAGGTTGCTGCCTGTCTGTCAGAAGTATGAGGGATGTCACGGCGGAGAGTGAAGTCATCAGCAAAAATAGAAAGAGGATTTTCCAGAGAGTCAGTGAGATCATTTATGAAGATTAGGAATAGGATGGGGCCTGGAGCACCACCTTGGGATACTCCAGCCTTGACAGGGAAAGGAGAAGAAAGAGTTCCATTGTATCCAAAGGTAATAACGGAACCACACCTGTCAGAATAGTGTTTACCACAACACCCAATTAATTACACGTTCATCAGAGTGAAGAATCTTTGCAATGGAAGGAACTAGTGTAGTTGAGAATTCACAGTTAGGCAAACCCAGACTATGGAATGTCCCAGACTCCCAGACTATGGAATGATTTTTACCCTCGCCAGAGGAGAGGGTATTGCATTTGACTCCGTTTGTCTGTCTGTTTGTCCGCACAGAATAAATATGATTTTCTCTGCAACTATTGGTCCGATTGACAGGAAATTTTCTCCATAGGTGCAACTCCACCTGTATAATTTTTGTAATGATAATTATGACGTCATATGTCACGTGGTTTGGCCGCCATCTTGGAAAAACCGAAAAACTTTGCACCTCGATATCTCAAACGCTGAATAGAAAAAATAGAGACATGGCTCATTGTAAAGAACTCTCCATGTGGAATAACATCTGTGAAATAACATCTGTGAATGCTGATGTCATAGGTGCCTCCATTATGACATCATAATTTGACAAGTACAATACTTTATCCGATTAAGATGAAAATTATTGAGCCTAATCTAGGAATAAATTAGTGGAGAAAAAAAATTAACCATGACGTCATCGGTCACGTGGTATGGCCGCAATATTTGTTTTAACACAAAAGCCTTAAAAATGACTGAAAATATATCCTGGCGAGGGTTTGCAATCTCGGATTGCTCTTTTTCTTGTTATGAAAAGTGATGTGCTCTCGTTAGCCACAATTCATCTGGTTTGAAGAGATCAGTATTAAATTAAAAGTTTGTGAGTGTGAGTGCCACAAAATACTCAACACTTTTTCCTGGCAATATGAAACCACAACCCTTTTACGGATTGCCATCACGACATCCCTTGACAATTTTATGTCTCAATTCCACAACAAATAAAAAACTGTACACAATTTGATCGGAGCTGATTTGGGTAGGAACCATGCTGTATATATTGTTACGGTTGTGGAAATGGACCTCAGGGAGAGCATCCATGAACACGTAGGGAAACCCTGAGTTAGTGTAATGCAGAAGAATCACTTTCACCTGGGAGGCTCGCAAATTAATTACTAACATTAGCTATTTCATTAGAATACGTGCTTGGATATATTCCTGGCTTTTGTGCAGGGAATTGGGCGTAAATGTGCTGTGAGATTAGCATGTTTCATCCCTCGTGTGATTTTCCCAACTATCTACTTTCAATGCATCAATCCAACTTTCAATCCATCCTTTCATTCCTCCCAAGCCGTTAATCACGAGTCACTCACACTCTCGCTTCCAACCCGCCATACTCCGGAACTCCCCAAAACCCCCACCCTTTGCCTTCCGAATCTCATAACCCCCCACTGGAGGCTTCCCTCTTCCCATTTAAAAACCATTCCACCTGTGCATCCATCAATCTCAAATCCCTCCCAACTTCTGCTTCCTGCGCTCCACTCAAAAACCCTCCCTCTTCATCCAACGTGCCATCACCACATCCCTTTTCATCCTTCACCATTTCATCTTCGGGAGGGGGGATTCTGGAGGACGATGCCATTTTTCTTTGTAAATGTGTATTGTCGAGCGCCACTCCTGGTGGGAGAGTGTATTACAAGTACCGTACCAGCAGTTTCCAGTATTATTATAGTATTTATGTATGAAAAGCTTGTAGAATTGAAAAGCTTTTATAATTGGGCGATTTCCGATGTGATTTGCATTTTCTGCACTCCTAAACCACTGGACGAAATAAGTTCAACAAGCCAGGAGACGACGATGGTTCACGAGCGAGCGGTATTCAATGACAAAGGATGGACTATAACCGAAACAGGCCCGGACAGGCCAGGCCCGGAAATGTCAAAATGAAGGTTACTGACCTTGAAATGAGATAGAAAATAATGTATAATCAGTTATGAGGTTAGTTACCTACACAATACCGAAAATTCGGTTTGATTCCGACAACTTTGAAAATTTGACCTTTGTGACCTTCAAAGGTCGAAGATTCTGAAATTTGTTGGAAAACTTGTATTTCATGATGTATGTGATAATATAAGATCATGTACGACATTTCAATCAATGAGGAAGCGAACAATGTAATAAAACCATCAAAAATCGACTTTTCTAAATTTCGTGACCTTGTGACCTTGACCTTGGGCGAAAATGAAAAATCGAGCTCCGTGGGGCTAGACACACAACATTGGCCTAACCAAATACCGAAACCCCTGTCAGATTCCACCAACTCCCTCGGAGAAGATGTAGCTTGAACTCGATTACCCCCTAAAAAGACATCTTTTCCGGGCGTGGCTCCGCCCACAATGGGCGCAATACGCCCACTCCAGGCAGGACACAACTAGATCATGATATCAACCTCCCACCCAAGTTTCATCAAGATCAGATGATATCCTCGGGTAGTTATGCTGCAGACAGACAGACACACACCCATGACGAATATAGTGGTCACTCTGTTTGATAACTCGTGAACCAAAAGTGTTGGTTGTACTCTGGGTGTACATGAGAATATTCTGCTGAGCTCGGATGGCCATGGCCACCTCCAACTTTGATATACAGTATATATTTTGAATTTTTTGCAGTATCTAAGGCTCGGGGTAGATCTGTCACACACGCACATGGACATACAGACAAATACACGAGACGAACACAGCCACTTAGCTTGGAGGAAGTGACGTCACAACAATGGCGCCGTTTTTGTCACCTCACTCAGCGGGGCATTTCCTGAGGAAGTTCCTCGTCCATTGTCGTGAATTTGATACATTTGCAATATCTGAACTCTTACTAGACATCCAAAGAGCGCTTGTTGTTCCATATCTCTTGTTTAAAGGTTTTATTATAACTTATCCTTAATTTTGTAATTTTGTGCTTTTGTTTCCTCTCTTTCAGCACTCCTTCATTCAGTTTATAAAGCCATGCTTCGGATCGAAGGCTTCACTTACTTCATCCCCATGGATGCCAACCTGTCGGGTTTCCCACCTCTAATCCTTTTTGAGTGCTGAATGTCAAGCAAGGGATGGAACAACACGAACCATTTTCGAAGTCCTTGGTATGACTTGGCCGGTATTTGAACCGACGACCTCTCGGACTCTGTTTTCGTCATAATTATAGTATATATACAGACTTGGCATTTAATATGGAATATATATATTTTTCTTGACTTGGGTTTACTTTCTTAACTCAGTATATCAATCTGGTGAGTTTCTTTTACACTTTGGTGATTTATTTGTTAAAAGAACCATGTCACTGATTGTCTGTCGCAGCAAGAAGTCAACAACAGGATTATATCACAGGTGGCGTGGCAAAATGTACGGACAGGTGCATTTGATGATTGGCTTCACAGTCGGGTATACAAGGGTTGTGGCGTTCTGTATTAGTGGAAAACAACTGCTGCACATCTCCAAAAGTTATTGCCGCTTCCTCTGGAGATGGTCCGTCAACTCGACAATGCTGTTTGTCATGGAGTGGTGGCTTTACGAAATTACGGCAAGAAACAGCGTGCTATTGCTCGGCAGTATGGCATCACTCAAGGTCAGGTGTCAAAGATCCTGAAACGAAATGCTCAGAGGGGTGTCCCGACTCCAATACCGAGGCCAGGACGTCCCCGCAGAACCACAAGGAGGGATGATCGCCAGCTGCACCGGTTAGTCCACAATGGCCGTACCAAGTCAGCTAATCGGCTTAGGGCTGAGTGGCAGCAACTGACAAATGTGCCTGTATCCAGAAGGCTAGTCAACCAACGACTGGTTCAAGCAGGCTATCGTGCCAGGCGTCCCCTGAGAAAGCCACGCCTGACCAGACAACACCGCCAGCGCCGATTGCAGTGGGCCAGAGAGCACCGTCAATGGCAGCCAGGACACTGGAATCACGTGATCATCAGTGACGAGTCTAGATTTCTGGTCTATCGTCAAGATGGCCGCGTCTGAGTGCGCAGACAAGTGCATGAATCCTACACCGAAGATTGTATAGTGCCAAGAGTCCAAGCTGGAGGTGGTGGGGTGACCGTTTGGGCTGTTTTTCATGCAGGTGGCAAAACTGACTTGGTTGTTCTGAATGGAAACCTGAACCAGTTGAAGTATAGGGCCATTCTGGAAGAAACATTGCTTCCATTTGCTCGTGCAGCCTTTCGAGGAAACTTTGTCTTCCAAGATGACAATGCACGGCCTCATCGTGCTCGCATGATCCAACACTTTCTTGCTGACCGTGGTGTAGAGCATACGGAGTGGCCTGCCATGTCCCCGGATATGAATCCGATAGAGAACTTGTGGGCAGAATTAACGCGTCAAATCGACCACATGGACCAGCGGCCGACCTCTGTGCGTGAATTGCAGCAGGCTATTGTCACTGCATGGCAAGCGATTCCTCTCCAAACCTTGGCAAATCTCGTGAACAGCATGCCTCAACGTGTACGTGCTCTCCTGAATGCTCGTGGGGGTTACACGAAGTACTGAACTGTAATTTTACTGTCCGTAATCCCAGTCGTAATTTAACTTTTGTTTTTGTGAAAAATTTTTTTGGGTAATGTGCAAAATAAAGAGATACTTCTGGAAAACGTACAGAAGTTTAACACAGGACTGTCCATGAATGTCAAATATATGGTTTTTGTTTCTTTTAAAGGTCACATTAACAAAATCTAGAATAATTTCAACATAATTCCAATGAACTTTTGGTTCGAAGACATCTTGAAAAGTAAGTTCACCCCCACAAAAAAAATATTCCATATTAAATGCCAAGTCTGTATATGAATATTCATAAAAGTGCATGTTGAAGAGTAAAACATGGTTTCGACCTTGTTCACTACCTGGCACACAGTTTGACCACTGAGAAGGTAGTTTAGACCATGTCCCGGTGCGCAGGTGCGCCACGTTGTGTATTTATGCCCATGACAGGTTGGCAGGCCTCGTTCACGGGAAGCTGAACAGGTGTTATTTGCTCACGAAGTCCGTGTGCCATATTTCACACCGAGTCCTCTCACCGTGCTCACTGCTTGCATCGTTCATCGATATAATAATTAGTTTTGGAGGAATAATAAGATTACTGGTTCAATGACCCGAACGAGGCATCGGATTCCCTGTTGTTCGTTCCCATGGGATCGCGTGTTCAACGAAAGCAGGTGATTCGCGTCGTGTGAGCTTATCAAGACGATTGCACAAACGAGGCGAATGGGTTTAATCCGAGGGAGGGCGAGTGTAACGTCCGTTGGTCGAGCGAGCACGATGTGCGTACTGTAAACGTGCTGACACTGTATGCACATGCACGTCGGGTTTCCGGGACCGTGAGGGCCGAGCACAAACCGCTCTTTTCGCGCCTAAAATGCACGCGCTTCAGGCGGACGGTGAGACCGAACCGAGGGGAAAGGGGAGGGGACGACCGGTAGGGATGGGAATCGGAGGAAGGTGGGAGGAGAGGGAGGAGGGACAGGGACGGATGTGGGAGAAGGATTTTCCGGGATATCAAGAGGAGCGCTCCTCGCAGATGAACGTGCGCAGCTGCGAGAAGAGCCCCGGCGCGAAGGTGCTGCTGAGCAATGGCGCTACGAGGCGGCTGGAGTAGAGCGTCGCCCGTGTTTCCTGGGGAGCGGGAGTCCAGGGTTCGAGCCTCCGGTCGATCCATGGAAGCCGAGCACCGCCGATGAGACGGGACCTGTGCGCTCATCGTTCGCTCCACCAGTCATTAGATGCGCTGCTGCTCTTGAACAATCTGCTTCCCTCCACCATCCAGGTCGTCGGCGCAAAATTCCTCAAAGGGCGATGTGTCGGTGGCTCGTCGTGTGAGGGACCGTGAGAGGGACCGTGAGGGGACCGTGAGGGGGACCGGCCCGGTGTCCGTTTGGAACGTTCGCGGGGATGCAGAGGCTCATCCTGGCCGCGGCCACCATCTCGGCCTTCGGCTCGGGGTCCGTCCCGCCGTTCCCAGACCGTGGGTCTTCTGTGCCCCTGGAACCCGCCCTGATGTACCTGCGCTCAGGAAACGCCTCCTGGCTGGCCATGGTCAACTGCAGCAAACGCTTTGAACTGAAACTCTGGGGAAGCCGGGGACCCGCGGGGGGAACTGAAGCCGGCGTTGCGCGGGGTGCTCGACTCCTTGACTGTGGCTGCGAAAACGCTCGCACGGATCTCTGAAACGGGCAGCCGGTCGACGAGGCGAGACCGCGACTGGCAGCTCTCGTTGCTCGCCGGCGTTCTGGAGAGTGAACCGAGCTTGCGCAGGGCCGTCCTCGCAATGGGTAGCCCGCCCGCTCTGCTGCAGGCCATTCGAAGCGAAGGGACCACCCAGGTCGACGAGCCTCTTCCACAGGGCTACCGCTCTTGGTACAAAGGCCTCGTGCACCTAAGAGAGCGGGAAACCCGCGGCCGGCGTGCCGGGAACGCGAGCCAATCCTCTCGTGTCGAGCATGAATGGTTCCCGCCTTTTTTGGACTGCGAGCTCGGCCGGTACACGAGTCGGTGGCAGCAGCCCTCTTGGTGCCCCCTGTATACCTCCGGTGGAACGGACAAGTCACAGCTCGGTGAGTTCAGGTTTTCTCCCTGACACTCCCACTCCCTCCTCCAAGGGATTCCTGCTGGGGAAAACCATGTGAATCCCTCCACGTTGGCACACCACCCCTCCCTCACTGCCAGCTCTCTTCCCAACGCTAAGCCTCCGATTGTTCAGGTCTACAAAATACGTACTCAATAGTCCAAGAAACATAAATATTTAAAGAATTTTCAATGCAGTATATTTGTCGACATAGTTTGCAACAAAGTATATAAACGTATTTATTCATTGTAAAAGTACACCTCGTCATACTTACCTTTAGGTGTGTCTTGGCCAATGGTGAGTTTGTCGTTCATCTAACGCATTTAACACCAGGGAGCTAAAGCATCCGAAACCGGATCAGGTTCACCTGATTGGAAACCGCGGAGAACGCTTTTATCTGTGAAACGAGCAACGTGTTGACGTCATACAGGTGTGAATCCATCCTGGCACGTCAGCGGGTAAGTCGCGCGCCATTGACCGTGTATGTGAAATGTGCACAGCGTCCGTGTAGCTTTCAGCACCCCACCGGTGTGGACAGCACCGCATCAGGATTCAGCAATGCGGTGTGTGAACAGCACCTTGAGAGGTGCGCCAATTCGATTATATATATATATATATATACTACCAGAAGTACCCGGCGTTGCCGGGCGGGGGCAGGGGGGGGAGGGGGGAGGGGGAGGGAAGAGGAGGGGGGTGAGGAGGAGGGGAACAGGGGAGAGGGGGGGAGGAGGAGGAGGAGGGGAACAGGGGAGAGGGGGGGGGAGGAGGGGGAGGGGGGGAAGTGGAGGGGGAGGAGGAGGGGGAGGGGGGGAAGTGGAGGGGGGAGGAGGGGGGAAGTGGAGGGGGAGGGGAAGGGGATGGGGGAGGGGGAGGGGAGGGGGGGAAGGAGCAGAGGGGGGGAAGGGGACCAGAAGGGGGGGGGGGGGGAAGGGAAGCAGTCAGAAGTGGAAGCTCTTTTGCAGAGAATTTATATCTTAGGGGGGAGGGGAAGGGGGGGGAGGGAAGGGGGGAAGGGGGAGAGAGGGAAGGGGGGGGGAGGGATGGTGGGGGAGAACCGGGGGAGGGTGGGAAGGGGAGAGGAAGGGGAGTGACTCACCTTTCTGAGTGAATGTGGCTCACGTTTGAGTGAATGTGGCTCACGTTTCTGAGTGAATGTGGCTCACGTTTCTGAGTTAAGTGTGATGCCGATATGGAAGAAGAAGAAGCCATACTACCAAATTCGTACACTTCCGGAATTTTGATTTATTTGTATTCAAATGCCTGGAATTATTTTGTATTTATTTATGCGAATGTGCACTTGTATATAACTGTCATTCATTTTAAAAGGCTTCGGCACTATCGAGCGATTTTTTTTATTTTTTAAATTTATTAATTAATTTATTATTATTATTTTTTAACTCCAAAAAAACGAACGTTTTTTTTTTTTTTTTACTCCAAAAAAAGCTTCTTCTTTTTTTTCCCCCTATAACACTCCCTCACTGATGAACCTCTGAAAGTTTGAAAGATTCGTTCAGCCATCTCTGAATAAAACACAGAACACACAGACAACTCGCGTTTATATATATATATAATATATATATATATATATATATATATATATATATATATATATATATATATATATATATATATATATATAAATAAATCGGGATTTAAATTTAATTCAAAAAATTGATCCAGACGTCTATTCTCTTTCAAACATTCAAACCGACAGAGGTAGTTATTTATCACAGCATCTGTAGAATTTTCACCCTTTTACTCAACTCCGTTTCGCTGTTATTTGGTGGAGCAAGAAGTCAACTGAGCTTTATAGATATTTATATGTACTAGGGCATTGCCCGTACTATATCTATATCTAAAATTATATCCCCCCCCCTCTATTTACATGAAATGGTTTGGTCCAAAGCGAACGGCTTCCGGAGTTGGTAAAGAAATCGCCATCGCGTGCACAAACGCGCAGGAAAGCGAATGAATCGCAAATTCGTTTTTATTAGTTTTAAAACATAGTTTAACGCCAACATAGCGCCAACATAGTTTGCAAACGTGAAATAAATGAATACGCTCTCAAATGTGCCATCCGAGGCAGAGTGTGTCCGCCACGTTCGGCACACGCGATAGTTCGCTGCTCTCTGATTGGTTGAATCGTTTTTTGGACATAGCTCGGTAAGTAATTGTCCGATTAATATGAAACCTTGAAAAGGCACATCCTCGGGTCCCCAGCAATATACCTGGCAAGTTAAAAGTATATCGGACCCGTGGTTGTCGAGAAACAGCGGTCACAGACAAACAAACGTACAAACGTACAGAGATTACTGGAATTATAAGATAGATATACTAGCAGCAGAAGTACCCGGCATTGCCGGGCGGGGGAGGAGGAGGGGAGGGGGAAGAGGAGGGTGAGGGGAACGGGGGGGGAGGGGGGGAGGGGGAAGCGGGGGAGGAGGAGGGAGGGGGAAGAGGAGGGGAGGGGGAATGGAGGGGAGGGGGAAGGGGGGGGAGGGGGGGGGGAGGGGAAGGGGGGAGGGAAGGGTGCGGGGGTGCCCAGGGGAAGAAGGGCCCCTCCCCTCCCCCTCCCCCCCCTTTCCCCTCCCCCCTCTCCCCTCCCCCTTCCCCCTCCCCCCTCCCCTTCTCCCCCTCCCCCTCCCCCCCTCCCATCCCCTTCCCCCTCGTTCCCCTCCCCTTCTCTTCCCCCTCCCCTCCTCCTCCCCCTTCACACCAGGGGGGTTGACTCAGCCTGTCATCCCACCGAGGTCGGAAGTCGGAACTCATTGTCGTCAAATAAATGTAGCCTGTATGTTTCACTCTTTGTCACATGCCGTTGGTCCCATGTCAATCGGATGAAGTTGAAAAATTAACGTTACGAAGGTTCTCTGGGACGTACTGATTCCGAATAATGAAGTTGAAAAATTAACGTTCCGAAATACGCTAATTACGCCAACAGAAGCGCTGGAGGGAGCACTGCGCTCCCTCCCTTAGATTCCCTCCCTCTTCTGCTAGCGCTAATTACGCGTAACACACTAATTTTAAAACCCGAAGTTTTTTTAATTTTAAGGTGTGCTGTAGTCAGAAGCGCTAGAAGCGCTGCGCTCCCTCCCTTCGAATCCCTCTCTCTTCTGCTAGTGCTAATTATGCGTAATACGCTAATTTTAAAACCCGAAATTTTTTAAATTTTATGTCTCCGTGACATTCCTGGGACCATCCCGAGTCGAACAGTACTTTCCGCTCGCAAATCCGTCCACGGGTTCTCGAGATCTTAGAGATTGTAGATACATACATAGATCAGGATACAGACACAGAGGCCAACTCTACTTTATATATATAGATAGATATATATATATATATATATATATATATATATATATATATATATATATATACACAGTGGAACCTTGACTTACGAGTGCACCAACTTACGAGTTTTCCGAGATACGAGCCGTCGCTTGGGCGGTTTATTGCTTTGAGATGCGAGCCGAGATTTGAGTTACGAGCTTTCGCCACCCGCCACCAGGTGGGTTCCGGTCACGTGGTTATCTTGCCGTGCAAGTATCTCTGCCGTATATCGCTGCTGCTTTGTTTTCGCATTTTGGTTATTTTGGAAAATTTCTTAGTTTTAACCATGGGTCCTAAGAAATTGAGTGCCAAGGGAAGAGAGGATGATGTGCTTGGATATAAAACACGCAATCGTCGAAAAACATGAGCGAGGTGTGCGTGTTGTCGATTTGGTGAGGCGGATGTGAAGGCAGCTGAAGATTTTATTATAACTGAGAAGAAGAAGAGGATGATGTGCTTGGATATAAAACACGCAATCGTCGAAAAACATGAGCGAGGTGTGCGTGTTGTCGACTTGGTGAGGCGGATGTGAAGGCAGCTGAAGATTTTATTATAACTTTTGCCGAACTGATAGAAGCCGAACGATACATCCCCCAGCAAATCTTCAACTGTGACGAGACAGGGCTCTTCTGGAAAAAGATGCCGAGGAGGACGTATATAACGGCAGAGGAGAAGAGCATGCCAGGCCACAACATGTTCAGAGTGCCGGCGATAGCTCGCCTTCTCTTTGTGGAAAACACGGTACTGAGAAGAAGAAGAGGATGATGTGCTTGGATATAAAACACGCAATCGTCGAAAAACATGAGCGAGGTGTGCGTGTTGTCGATTTGGTGAGGCGGATGTGAAGGCAGCTGAAGATTTTATTATAACTGAGAAGAAGAAGAGGATGATGTGCTTGGATATAAAACACGCAATCGTCGAAAAACATGAACGAGGTGTGCGTGTTGTCGACTTGGTGAGGCGGATGTGAAGGCAGCTGAAGATTTTATTATAACTTTTGCCGAACTGATAGAAGCCGAACGATACATCCCCCAGCAAATCTTCAACTGTGACGAGACAGGGCTCTTCTGGAAAAAGATGCCGAGGAGGACGTATATAACGGCAGAGGAGAAGAGCATGCCAGGCCACAACTTGTTCAGAGTGCCGGCGATAGCTCGCCTTCTCTTTGTGGAAAACACGGTGAGATCCTTAACATCCAACAACTAATGGGACGCAAACGGGGCGCCCAGTTTAGCGGTACACACATTGATGAATCACCCTGCCTGTGATTCACCCATGACAGGTTATAGCTGGGTCGGGATTCAAACCCAGGCTGGACAGTTTAGAGTCAAGTGTGCGTACCTCCAGTCCAGGCCATCCTGCCAACTTGTATGCTGCATACAGGTGAAATATAAAGCGCGAGATATTTTTATAAATACTGTATATTAAAAAAAAAATTGGTGTGGTTTTTGGCGGGCTGGAACGGATTAATAGCATTTCAATGCATTTTAATGGGGAAATTTGATTTGAGAAACGAGCAAATTGAGTTACGAGCTCGGTCACAGAACGAATTAAACTCGTAAGTCAAGGTTCCACTGTATATATATATATATATATATATATATATATATATATATATATATATATATATGTATATATATATATATATATATCTATCTAATTAGTCCCCTACCTGGAAGGGACTTTGCTCTCCGTCTTCTGTCTGTCTGTCGGTCCATCCGTCACACCTGTTGTATCTGAACTTTATCCCCTTATCCCTTAACATATTCAACGGAAACTCGGTACATGGCTTCATTATGATAAGTTGCAGAACAAGTTTGAGTTTCAGAGCATTTTGTCAATTTTTCACGTAGTTATTCCCTTTTTGCTTGGAACAATAAATAACCTTTATTGGGACATGTATTGCAAAGCAATTCTCCCTCTTGTTATCAACTTGCTTAGGGTTTTTTTTTTCTTTTTCTTTAGAGGAGCGAGGCTCATGGAAGGGCTAGGTAAGCTTTCATCTGCAGCTCAATGGAATACTGTTCTACCCTATGGGCCGGTGCTCCTGCCTCACACCTAGCTCGGCTTCATGCTGTTGAAACCAAAGCTTTCAGAATCATTGGAATCTCCCGCGATGAAGCTAACTATGAGGGCCTTTCACTTACTCACCACAGGCAGGTTGATGGTCTTTCTATCTTCTACCGACTCCTCTCCGACCAAGCTCCCCCAGCTCTCTCTGTGCTCTGTCCCCCAACTATTCCTACAGGTCACACAAGATCTGCCAGAAACCCTCTTATGGTTAAACTGCCAAAATCAAGACTCTCTGCCCACCTTCACTCCTTCATTCCTCTTTTCTCCCACCTCTGGAACAAACTCCCTCACTCTCTTCAATCCCACTCCTCCCTCCAGGTCTTTAAAAGAGCTGTTCACCACCATCTCTTATCTTTCCCCTTCCAAAACCTTTATATTTTCTACCCCCGTTAATACACCCCAAATCCACCTTTTTCAATCTCCGACTTCATTCCCGAAATTCATAGTAGTGTCCACTTGTTTTGTACCATGTACCCCTTCGCCCCCCCCCCCCACTCCTCTGCTGTCCCAGCCCTCTCCCTCCCGCAGATCTCTCGATGTCCCTGCTCTCTACTGTTGTTGTGCTTGTGTGCTTCCCTCTCTCTCCCCCCCTCTTCTCTCCCGCTCCCTTTATTATACGTTTTATGTGTCCGTTTGTTTTTGTGTCCAATGTGTTAGCTCAAACATGAGCCTCGACTTTGCGTACAAAAAAAGAAGAAGGTAAAACGGGCTCTATCCCTCACAGGTTATTACAAGGTGCACACGGTCTGCCGGTAACGCTCTTGTTAACCTCCTGTTACGTGTTCCTCCCCGACCTCCTGGTCTCCGACCTCCTCCTCCTCCTCTCCGACCTCCTCCTCCGACCTCCTCTCCTCCTCCCCGACCCCATACCTCCGAAGCCCGGGAGGAGCCACGGCAGAAAAATATATGTTATTCCGTGTCGAAATCAATATGGAAACCACACCAAGAGTTATCCACAACCAAAGAATATATTAAAGGGTACACAGGAATCATGATACAACAAAGCTAGCAATCAACCATACAATCCATATCTTAAGATGGTACCATCTTATCTAGTAACTTAACTCAAACTCACGGCACTCCCAGGGAATGGAACCGAGCAGTCCTCAATGTCTCTATAACTCTCCAAGGCGAAGTTGATTCGCTCCAGCGATCGTTGGAACAATATCCGATCAAGATCAATCGAGGCGTAGGCGGTCGAAGCGACACAGAAGTCACGTGCTCCAACACCCAGCAAACTCGCGGTAGAATGGACAATCCCCAAAGACGTGCCGTTCAATCAGCAAACCGCCGTGTAATCTTCAAACGCCGCTTTAGTGCACAGCCCTCCCCGGCAGACCACCAGAGGGTAAGACCAGCCTGTTGTGAAAAACCAATCGAGTTCACAACATTAGTCCATCTGTTGGTTTAATTCCATTAAGACCTTTGACATAATTCTGTAAATACAGGAAATGCAATAGGAATAAGGTTTGGCATCACATAGGTCAATCCATAACATTCAATGCAAGCAAGCTTAATATTCTATGCAGGCGTACCGTTAGCGAGTCTACGAGGTGTAACATGTCACAGGAGAAGTCCCCTGAGCACCGGCCGCAGCGGGTCTTATAGCCGCGCCCCTAGCGGTGTCAGCGAGCAACGAGCATCACCTGGGTTCAGCATTAATACGAATACGATTTCACGACATTCTCCCCACCGTTAGAATTACACTGCAGAGCGGCTAGAATCGAGCGAGCGTCAGCATTAACAGGGTGCGGAATATGGTATCAGTCGACCCAACCGTACCGGTCCGGGCGGCGAATTTCTCTGCCAGCACGCGTCCGAAATTCCCCGGGTACGGCATCACGTATCCCAGAGACCCCGGCGTCGGAGGAGCTACCGGAGTCAGGGGACGAAGGGGGTACCGCCAAGCCTTCGGGCACGGGTAGATGTGGCGAAGGGAGGGTCGGCAGACTGTCAGCGACGGAAGAGTCCATAGTCTCATAGATTGGTTCGATCGGTGCATCCGATTCCCTACAAGGGTCGGCGACCCCACATGGGGCAAGATGACGTACGGAGACAGTGGTCTCACGTCCATCAGCCGTCATCACACGAGCATGCTCAGGATTAGCCTGGAGTATCTGCACTTTGTCCACTAAGGGGTCGTACTTGCTCGTGCGAACCGCCCGTTTGAGGTAGGCCGGCCCGGGCTCAGCGAGCCAACTGGGTAAAGACAGTATACACCCCGTGCTCCTTGGATGGTGGAAAAGTCTCTCGTGGGGAGTCTGGTTGGTGGCCGTACACAGTAGAGCCCTGATCGAGTTCAACGCCGCAGGTAGTGACCAAGCCCATTTATCGAGGCCCCGGCCGAGGGTCCGGAGGTTGAGCATGACGGCCCTCCATATAATCCCGTTGAAGCGTTCGATCTGCCCATTTGCCTGGGGTCTGTACGGCGTGGTGTAACTAAAAGCGATGTTATTTTGGAGCAGATAGCCTCGCACTTCCTGAGACAAGAAGACCGCACCCCGATCAGTATGCACATAGGCCGGGTACCCGAACATAGAGAACAAATTCTGTAAGCATCGCATTACCGTGGCAGCAGTCATGTCCACGCACGTATAAGCGAAGGGAAATCGCGAGTACTCATCGACGATAGTGAGCAGATAGCGAGAGTTACTCGACACCGGCAATGGGCCCTTGAAATCCATCGCCAAGCGTTCCCACGGCCTCGTAGCCCTAACCAGAGTCCCCATGGGAGGGTTATAGAAACGCGGTTTGATTTCCGCGCATATAGCACAGTCGCGACAGATACGGCGGATATCGTCAATCGAGTATGGTAGATTGCCGCGCCGCACAAAATGAGCGAAACGCATTACGCCTGGATGCCCCGCAGTGGCTTGCAGCGTGCGTAGGCCCTCCAAAGTGGCGATACCCGCGCACGTAACCGGTCTCGATAAGGCGTCGGCGGCCTGGTTATCCTTCCCCGAACGCAACACTTTGCTGGTCCGTGATGATTTGGAAACATCGCCCGAGTAAGTACGGGCGCCATCGCCGAATAGACTCGACGATCGCATACGCTTCCTTTTCGACAGACGAATGGCTCCGCTCAGCGGAGGTAAGAGTCCGTGAAAAAGCCACCGGACGCCCTCCTTGGGAGAGGGTCGCCGTGATGGCCTGATCCGAGGCATCACTTTCGAGGACGAAAGATCCGCTCTCGTCGATCGTCGCCACAGCGGCACTGGCGATGTCGGCCTTAAGGCCTCCAAAGGCCGCTAATGCGGCCGGACGCAGAGGGAATGTGTCGCAGGCCACAAGGGGGCGAAGTTTCGCGGAGAAATTTTGGACCCATTTTGAGTAATGGGCGAATAGCCCGAGGGCGCGCTTCAGGGACGCCCGATCGCTGGGAGGGGCCATGTCGAGCAAAGGTCGCAGACGCTCCTTATCCGGAGCGACAGAGCCATGGGTCACGGTGTACCCCAGAAGATCTATCTTGCGTAGAGAGGATTGACACTTAGCCTCGTTCATGGTTAAGTGATACCTCTGCGCGACCTCGAGGAAGCGCTTCAGATTAGCATCATGGTGCCCTTGGTCATACCCACAAACCGTAAGATTGTCTAGGTAGACGAAAACATCGGTTAAGTTCTCCCTCGCAATGAGGTCATCCATGGCCCTCTGGAAACGGGTGACCCCGTTCGTCACCCCAAAAGGCAATCGAGTAAACTGGTACAACCGTTGCCGTGACTCAAACGCGGTATAGATACGAACTGCCCGAGATGGGGATCTGATGGTACGCACTACGGAGATCGAGAGTGCTGTAGACCGAGTACTGGGCCACTTGTCGCACCAGCACGTCCATCCCCAGAAGGGGGTAGGCATCCAGCTGTGTAAAGCGGTTAATCGTTTGGGAATAGTCGATTACCATGTGTCTGCGGTGTGCATCGCTTCGCACCACCAAGACCTGGGCTCGCCACGGCGACCGGCTAGGTTCTATGATACCGTCTTTCAAGAGCTGTGCCGTTTCGTCCGCAATGAATTGCATGTCTGCTCGAGGGTAGCGCCGTGATTTTACCGCTACAGGGGTACAGTCGGAGGTTAGGTTGGGGAACAGCGAAAGCGGCTGGATTTCCATTTTCGCTAGGGCACACACAGCAAGCGCGTCAGCCCCCACAACAAGCGTGTCAGGCCCACCAAACTCCATTTCCAGACGTCCATGTCGCTTAAGAAAATCGTGTCCTAACAGAATATCAGCACATAAAGCAGGTAAGACCATAAGGTGTACATCTGGGAAAACCCGTCCCTTTATCATGAGTTTCAATCGGCATTCCCCCCTTCGTGCTGAGTCGAAGTCCCTGGGAAACCATGAAGATCCGTCTCGTAGACCTCAAGACCTGCCAACCATGCCTGTGCACTAGTCGCTGGTCGATAAAACTATCCGTAGACCCTGTATCCACCAAAGCACGCACACAATGGCCCTCGACCATGAGGGGAATAAGGGCTTGAGCCAGGCCGGACGAGCCTGCTGGGAGTGGGACCGAACCTCCCGAGTGGGTCGGCCTCGCCTCGCGGGTGGATCCTATGCCAGCGGCAGTTGTCCGGGCATCAGAGGGTGCCCGTGGAGTCTCGTATGAGTTGTCAGGGTGTGTTCCCATGCAATCTGCAGTTTTGCGGTCGTTGCCGGAGTATTCGTTGTTCATGGGGAATCCGTTAAAGCCATCAGAGAGCTTTCCCATGCATTCCGTTGCTTTGCGATTCAAAATCGCCGTTTGATGAGTATGGGCCTCCGTAGTATTCGAAATCGCCGTTTGACGATTCAAAATCGCCGTTTAATGAGTATGGGCCGCCGTAGTATTCGAAATCGCCGTTTGACGAGTGTGGGCCACCGTAGTTGGTACCGAACCCGTGTCGCCGCCAGTGGACGCTGTACGCTCTTGAGAGACACGACGAGAACGTACCGCTGGGGCTTGGCGAGGCTCCAAAGCCCCTCGCGTGGCCCGGAGTCTGGTCAAGGACGCATGTGCCGTGCCCGATTGAGGATGAGACTGTTGTGGCTGTTCGGTGTCTCTCGCCAAGGTCGATTGAGCGACCAGGGGCCCACGAGGAGGGACCCTGTCCATCAAAGCCGGGTAAGGCGCCGCGTTCCGAGCTCGGCTCGTAGGGTTGCTGGCGTCGTGATAAGAGCAAATGCTGAGCATACACCGGGCGCTTTTCCTTTATGTACAATCATTTGAGCTCCGCAATAGCGAGGTCGTACGTTGCACATTGTGCAATACTGTTGTACACCTTGTAGTCGACTTTGGAGTGCAGCGTTGCTAGCTTCGAGGCAGCCGTCGGCTCGGTCTCAGGCTCAGCGAAATGGTTCTCCAACGTTTTCAGCCAGTGCTTCAGTTGCAATCCACCATCCGAGGCTTGCGGGTCGGCGCAGAATTGTGTGACCAACAGCGTCTTGTTGCCAGCCATGTCCGTAGATCTTTAATGGAATTAAGTGTTGTGAAAAACCAATCGAGTTCACAACATTAGTCCATCTGTTGGTTTAATTCCATTAAGACCTTTGACATAATTCTGTAAATACAGGAAATGCAATAGGAATAAGGTTTGGCATCACATAGGTCAATCCATAACATTCAATGCAAGCAAGCTTAATATTCTATGCAGGCGTACCGTTAGCGAGTCTACGAGGTGTAACATGTCACAGGAGAAGTCCCCTGAGCACCGGCCGCAGCGGGTCTTATAGCCACGCCCCTAGCGGTGTCAACGAGCAACGAGCATCACCTGGGTTCAGCATTAATACGAATACGATTTCACTACACAGCCGACGCGACAAAAACCTTTTCCGATGAACGCAGCGCGCGGGGCAAAATGGAGGACGGCTCTCACTCGAGCCGGAGCCTCTAGGCAAGGATTCTCCGGAACCTCAATGCCGATACCAGACTACGCAGGTTCCTCAATACTCCGGCGATAACACCTATCGCACGAACTTCCTTTCAAGGTCTCAAAGTTCACTCGCGACGTTCGCTCGACCACACCCGTAACGGAGCTTCGACACGCGTCTTCCCCGACCTTTGCCTCATGACCTCTTCTTCTTCGCTCGACGCCTTCCGGTGCACGATCCGATTTCCTGTTTGATTTTTACCATGAGCGCTTTTAACCTTTTAATCACAATAACCATTTCCTTTAAACAACAATAATCGCCGTTTCCTTCCAACCCCGATAAGAATAATAATGCCTAACCAGAAATGTTTCACGTGGATGAAAACCACCACCACGGAAGGGCCGAATCCGTAACACTCCCAACATGCAGGCTCACTGCTTACCTCCACTCATTTGTTCCTCTTTTTTTTCACCTGTCGAACCATCGTCCCATTCTTACCTCCAAGGCTTCAAGACAGCCATTCACCACTATGTCGGGTCACCCCCCCCCCCCCATCTGTACTCATAATCTTCTACCCCGAATGACCCCATTCCCAAGCACTCCCTTTTTCCAGGTTATTGTGATTCTCCTCCATCTCCCTCCACTTCGTTTGTTAGTTGTCAGTTGATTTGTTCCTTTTTCTGTTTTATCCCCGCTTTCCTCTTCTCGTCATGTTCCATTCAGCTTGTGTGTCGCTTGTTCCCCCCATGTGTCCTTCTCTCCCCCCTCCCTCCCCCCCTTGATCTCACTCTCACTTCTACTCTGCTGTTGGTTGGTGTTTCCCCCTTTCCATTGCCTGTTTCCCCCTTTCCACGGGCGTCTACCATGTATAGTATACAAAGGAAAAATGAAGTGACATTGTGGCAAACATTAAGGGAATGAATGAGCACTGAAACGTGCAAGTCGGTTGGGTTAGTTAAGGTTTTTGGGGGTAATGAAGATCATGGGTCACAATTGGGGATGCCAAGAGGTGATGGTGCAGTGCTTGCTTGAAGTCCTTATGGAGGGAAGAGTGAGACACAATGGCCTCTGGAAGGTGGTTCCATAGATAGGAGAAGCAACAACACACAACAACAACATGCATTTTAAGGCCATTTTCCCTGCTAGAGCGGAGGTTAGCCTTGACGATGACGATCTTGATCTTGATGACGATCTTGACGATGACCCCATGACGATCTTCTCCATTTTGGCCTATTTTCTGCATCTCTCCTTGTTAACCCCCTTGCCCGCATTTCTTCTTCCACCATCTTTAGCCACGGGGGCCGTGACATTTTATGTCTTATTCTTGTTAAATCGTCAAAACGAAATTCCAATGTGTACTTCAAAGAGTGAGTTGGGGTCAGAATTTCTGGCGTATTTGAGCATGTGAGATCAAAAGATAGCTCCTCATCACAGGTCTGTATAGGAGAAGATGTATAGGAGAAGCGAGGGATGAAATAGTTGAGATGTGCTGTCGTCTTGGATTTTTGAAATTTAACCACAAGATTTTGCAGGATGGCCTAGAATCTAGATGTGTATGCACTCACCTTTGAGATGTCCAGCCTGGGTTCAAATCCCGACTGAGCTATAAACCGTCATCCTGGTGTCTCGCATATTGGGCGATACATCTACGCATGCATTGTTCATTGGAGGGATGCTAACCCGTGCACCCCGACTACCCAGAACTGGTCCTTGGTAGACATTTAAGATCCCACTGTATCGTTTGCGAAGAGTAGGCAAGTTATCGCCAGCACCCTGGCTAAATTAAATATTCCTGCCACCTTCAGTCAAACGCTGGTTCGTCTCGACAGCTGGTTTGTGAAAGACCCGCTAAAAACGTTCCGAGGACGACCACAAGAAGGTGGAAATAATTAGTCTGTTTCGGAAAATTAAGACGAATGAGTATTGATCATGTCAGTCGCTGATAGTGGCTTTTGAAGAGTTGGATAAAAAAGCAAATAGGGATTGGATTGCAAATAGGAAAAAGCAAATTACAAAGTGATTAATATACGAGTTAAATGAGTACAGAAAATGGACATTCAGCCCATCTCACCCGTGCTCAACCCTGTCCCGGCTGCAATCTTCATACCGAAGATGTGATATATATATATATATATATATATATATATATATATATACACACGAGTATAAAGCCCGTCAAAAATGACGGGTTGGTACAGTTTATTTGACGGTGCAGCCGCGTGAGCGTGCCAAAGTCTCAAGCCTGAGCCTAGTGTCAGATGTGCTTATATCTTCTTTATTTATTAGATACGAGCAAAAGTACCCGGCGTTGCCGGGTAACAATGAGTCGCTTCCTGACGGGAATATGAATGAGGAGGGGAGGAAAGGAGGGACGATGATGAGGAGGGGAGGGGCCGGGAGGAAAGGGGTGAGGGAGGCGAAGGGTGGGAAAGGAAGGGGGAAGGGAAAGGGGGAGGAGAGGGTGGAAAATAAGAAGGGGGGGGGGAGTGAAGGGAGGAAAGGGGGAGGGGAAAATTAGGAGGGTGGGGGGAAGGGAGAGGGGAGGGGGTGGAGAGGGTGGAAAAGGAGAATGGGGGGGGGAGGGGGAAGTGAAGGGAGAAAAGGGGGAGGGGGGAAATGAGGGTGGGGGAAGGGGGAGGGGAGGGGGTAGAGAGGGAGGGTGGGGATGGAGGGAGGGAAATGGTGGGGAGAAGGGAAGGGAGGGGGAAGGAAAGGGAGTGGAGTGGTAGGGGGAGAGAGAGGGGAGAGGACAGAGGGAGGATGGAGGGGAGAGAGGAGGGAGGGGGCGAAGAGGGTAGAGTCCCTTTATATACAGAGTTGCGACATAGAGGGTCCGGAAAAATCTAGTCACGTGATTGCGTGGAGCCATTTTGAGTCCATCGCGGACAGGATCAGGATCGGACGCATATCGGTCAGCGTTTTAACGTTCCCGCTGTACGCAGCGTTCTCATTCGTGTTTTACATCGATTTTACGACAAAATGACAGGTTGTAGCACCTGTGGGTGCACAAATAGAACGGAGAAGGGATTCAAGATGTATAGATTTCCATCAGATGCTAAAAGACGGAAAATCTGGGAGAACAGAGTCAGTCGTGTTGGATGGAAAGTAACTTCTTCGTCAGTTCTCTGCCAGGTCAGTGTGATGGTGGTAATGGTCCCATATGCGTATATTTGTTCTCGGTTTGAGTATTAATCATAAATGAGTTCAAAGCCTTTCACAATGGTCTCTGAGACTTTTGTAAAACAAATAATAAAATAAGTTTTATTTTTTGTACTTTCACATGGAAGATAAGATTATTGTCATTCAAAATTTTCAATGATGCTTCAGAAAGAATTTGCTAGAAACCAATTCATGCCAGTGATACAGTTGTATGCCACAACTGAGAAAGGGGGGGGGGGGGGGGGGCATGCATTGAATGTATGTATTTGTCTCTGTTGATTTGAATGTGTGAGGACATTAACTTGTGTTTGTGTGTGTGACTTTCAATTTATAATTTGTATGTGTGTGCATTAGCACATGTGTGTGTGTGTGTGATTGTAAATATGTAATTTGTATATGTATTAGAGATTGTGTGTGTGTGTGTGTGTGTGTGTGTGTGTGTGTGTGTGTGTGTGTGTGTGTGTGTGTGTGTGTGTGTGTGTGTGTGTGTGTGTGTGTGTGTGTGTGAGATAGAGGGAGAGAGGGGGCCGGGGGTAGGGGGGGCTAATCAATTTTTGGTGGGATTAATATATGATCGGCAACATGCAGCAAAGTTTAGATTAATAATTTAAATATGAAAATTAAACAAACACAAATATATACCCACACACGATAAACAAGGTCAAACAACTGCAGAAATACAAAGATAACTCTTAACATTGTATTGTATTGTACATGTACATGTATAAGTAGGGAGGTGAGAGTTCGAGTCTCGCTCTCGCCTCCCTGAAATTAAAATGAGGCTGAAATAAGCAGCACGTGTACCTGTCTAGTTCATTCCTTCTTTGTCATGGTTCTAAATGTCTGTGACTGTTAAATCACAACCAGCTCTGTGATTTTCTTCTTTATCATATGGCTCTTAGTTGTCATAAATCTTCTATTTTGTCATCTTCACATAATTTGTTCATTATCAACATGGAAAAGACCATTCCCATCTCTCATACATAGAGAACATAATGGAATACACGGTTCAATGCACTAGCGCCATACGGTGGCTCCGCACTGAATGGACTCAAAATGGCGTCAAATCGTTAGTTGTCGCTACTCTCTCTATAAAGGGACTCTAGAAGAGGGGTGGGGGAGCAGGGAGGAGAGAGAGAAGGGAAAGGAGGATGCAGCGAGGTGGGGGGGGGGGGGGGGGGGAGAGGAAGGAGGAAGGGGAAAGGGGGAGAGTGACTATATCACACAAAAATGTTCGTCATTGAAAAAATGGGCAAGTGAAAACAAAAAGGCAGCTCCATCTACTGTAACGCCATGGCTTGCAAAAGCAGCCTGAATAGTGTTCACCAAGTGGTGGTTCACCTCAAGCATATTCAAAAAGGGTGTTATAATACACCTGAACTTCCCCGGCCTTGTGAGTAAAAAACAAAAAGGGAGCTCTGTCTACTGTAACGCCATGACTTGCAAAAGCAGCCTGAATAGCGTTCACCAATCGCTAGATATGGTAAATTTGGTCAGATTTAACTCGAGATTTGGACATTATTTAGTCTACAGCATCCAATCCTCATATCCGAATCCAGATTTTGATGATATGCTTCATTTATGTAATGGTATCGATCTTGTTTCCAAGGCAAGGCACGTTTGAGTAGGCCGAAACAAAATGGCGGCTTAAGAACCCATCGAGGTGCAGTGGGCTGACCAAGATGGCGGGCCGCCATAGTAAGCCACCACATCGGGTTTTTTTTCTTATATGCACCTCGTTAATCATCTTCAAAAAGGGTGTTATAACATACCCAAACACCCAGTTTTCATTCTTGCAATCTGTTGGAGGTCCAGGTGTATGCATGCAACGTTTGGGGCTGCTAGGTTTCATGGTTTTGGAGTTATGGAGGAGACAGACAGACAGACAGACAGACAGATGGACGGATGGCCGGACACTGCCTTTTAATTCATTGTAGATATAGCATGTGCCATGTTGTGAGGTGGTAGGGGGAAGGGTGACGTGTAGATAGAGGGAGGAGAATATAAGAATGGTAAAATGGAAGGGGAATAGTTCGGAAGGGCGAGGACGGACGTACTCGACAAACAAGCCAATGCACTTCACAGCATAGAATATGGGGTTTGGGTTGAGGGATTATTACCCCGCACGCGAAGTGATAAGCGGGGTTAAGCGATTGGTTCACTGTTTTTCTGACAGACATCAGTCAATGATCGAGGAACTATTAAATCAAATGAATGTCATATTTTGTCCATTAATCGGAAAACAAACCTGTAGACTGCAGTACTTTGGCTCTGAATTTGGCAAAATGTAAAGAATCTCGTCCCGAGTGCATGAGCAGAGAGGGGTAAGATAATATTTTTTTTACTCTGTCGACCTGTCTTGCAGTCAAACAAAATTGACAATCATTCCAAACATGAAACTTACTGTTTTTAGCCACGTCTGAGGACACAAACAGGCACGAATAACTAATGTAACGTGTTAGGTAGGGAGGTGTAAAAGATTGGTGGAAAACTTGTGAATGTTTATTTTTATGCAACCTTTAAAACCTTTATTTTATTTCAATTGAATTATATTCTTGAACACCGAAGAACACAAATCATCTTTTTGGTACTTTCAAAACCTACAGTTTTGCAGCACTTCGACAAAATATTACACCATTTTACGCCATCATGATCAATCAAATTTGCTGCTTGAGCTCTCCCAGCGTGGGGATATCGAGATTGACAAAATGGCAGCTCATGCTCGCAAATATAGGTTGTGTTTGGAAACACAAAGCAAGAGTTGAAAAGACCCTTCCATGTTATTTTGCTCAAGCTGCGTGGGGTAAGGTGTGTTATGACCGCTGTAGTTTTATTTATTTATTTGACAGCATCGGCAGGTGGCTGGGATTGAATGGACACGAAAAACGCATAAACCTATTAGATTAAGACACACACACACACACACACACACACACACACACACACACACACACACACACACACACACACACACACACACACACACACATACACACACATGGGCTGTTGATGTTTTTGCATGAATAAGATATTTTTTGGTGTGATCTCAAAAGAGGGGTTCCCATACAAAACAGGCCCAATAGATGTGCGACACTACTACTACTACTACTACTACTACTACTACTACTACTACTACTACTACTACTACTGCTACTACTGCTACTACTGCTATTACTACTGCTATTACTACTGCTATTACTACTGCTATTACTACTACTATTACTACTACTATTACTACGACTATTACTACTACTATTACTACTACTATTACTACTACTATTACTACTACTATTACTACTACTATTACTACTACTATTACTACTACTATTACTACTACTATTACTACTACTATTACTACTACTATTACTACTACTATTACTACTACTATTACTACTACTATTACTGCTACTATTACTACTACCACTGGTGCTACTATTACTACTACCACTGGTGCTACTATTACTACTACCACTGGTGCTACTATTACTACTACCACTGGTGCTACTACTTGTATGATATTCAATATTCTTAATCATCACATCTGGGAACCACACTGCGTTGACTCCAACCCACTAATTATACAGGTCGTTTGTGTGAGCTTGTGTTGAGCTCGGCTCGGTGTGCAAACCACCTTAGGCTCTCGACTCAAATGGGTATCATTGCAATGACTTGGTTGCACTGAATTGAGTCTGAAGATTTCCCAGGAAACTTCCACTTCAAAAGCAGTGTTGCCTCTCCACGATGTAAAATACAGTAACAGGTCACACTGGTGCAGGTGCACATGTAGACTTTATCAAGGCCTAGTGATGATTGCACCAATAAATCGTCCATTTTGTAAATCTCTTACCGAAGTGATTATTCGTTCCTGGTCGACTGATTATTCTTGGACTACTGTGAGTGTCTCGTTTGGACGACCCTTGTACGATTATCTCTTTGTCTTGTACGATTATCTCTTTGTCTTATACGATTATCTCTTTGTCTTGTACGATTATCTCTTTGTCTTGTATGACTATCTCTTTGTCTTGTACGATTATCCCTTTGTCTTGTACGATTATCTCTTTGTCTTGCACGATTATCTCTTTGTCTTGTACGATTATCTCTTTGTCTTGTACGAGTATCTCTTTGTCTTGTACGATTATCTCTTTGTCTTGTACGATTATCTCTTTGTCTTGTACGATTATCTCTTTGTCTTGTACGATTATCTCTTTGTCTTGTACGATTATCTCTTTGTCTTGTACGATTATCTCTTTGTCTTGCACCATTATCTCTTTGTCTTGCACCATTATCTCTTTGTCTTGCACCATTATCTCTTTGTCTTGTATGATTATCTCTTTGTCTTGTACGATTATCTTTTTGTCTTGCACGATTATCTCTTTGTCTTGTATGATTATCTCTTTGTCTTGTACGATTATCTTTTTGTCTTGCACGATTATCTCTTTGTCTTGTACGATTAACTCTTTGTCTTGTACGATTATCTCTTTGTCTTGCACGATTATCTCTTTGTCTTGCACGATTATCTCTGTCTTGCACGATTATCTCTGTCTTGCACGATTATCTCTTTGTCTTGCACGATTATCTCTTTGTCTTGTACGATTATCTCTTTGTCTTGCACGATTATCTCTTTGTCTTGTGCGATTATCTCTTTGTCTTGCACGACTATCTCTTTGTCTTGCACGATTATCTCTTTGTCTTGTGCGATTATCTCTTTGTCTTGCACGACTATCTCTTTGTCTTGCACGACTATCTCTTTGTCTTGCACGATTATCTCTTTGTCTTGTATGATTATCTCTTTGTCTTGTACGATTATCTCTTTGTCTTGCACGATTATCTCTTTGTCTTGCATGATTTTCTTTTTGTCTTGTGTGACGTGCTCCTCCCCAAACCCCCTGGTCACGGTGTACCCCCGAGCCCCGAGAGG
This sequence comes from Myxine glutinosa, assembly GCF_964187855.1. Lineage (NCBI taxonomy): Eukaryota > Metazoa > Chordata > Myxini > Myxiniformes > Myxinidae > Myxine > Myxine glutinosa. The sequence goes on along the minus strand of NC_136267.1, from coordinate 21,356,507 downwards.
AGTCACGGCAGAAAGATGTGTTATTCTGTGTCAAAGATCAATGGTGAAACCACACCAATTGTTACCAACAAACAAATATTGTATTAAGGTCACACAAGAATAACAACACAAAAACAATAGTAATCAATTGTACAACCAATATATATTTCCTATGATGGTACCATCAGGTTCGTACAATATAACTCACTGTGCTCCAAGTGAGTGAAAAGAAGAACATTCCCAATGTCTCTATTCCCGCATCAAGCCAAAGTCGTATTCCGGCATCAAGCCAAAGTCGTATTCCGGCATCACGCCAAAGTCAATCCCCCTCCAGTGATCGTCCGTACGATGTCGTATCGAGACCAGAATCCCATTGGGTTGACAGTTACACTGCCAAAGATGGGCGAAGGTGTCCTCGAGAAGCAATGGGGAAATCACACCTTTAGGTATGGATGTTTGACGGCTCTCAATCGGCGAACCGCAGATTTCCCACTCCAAAAGCCACATTACACACACACACACACACACACCAGATTAACGTCTGAATGCGGTGAAAATGGTTGAAGCGGTGAAAAACCTTGAGCGAAGCGCAAAGCGCGCGAGTCAAAATGGCTGACGGCCCATTCTCGAGGCGCAACGGCACTACGATGATTCTCCTCGGAATCAACCGCAAAATTTGACACGCAGGTTGATCTGTCATAGCGATAACAACTCTGTCGCAGGAATCCCTTTCCTGGGAAACCCAAAGTTCACTCGTGACTCTCGTTCGCCAATCGTTCGCTCCAGACCTCGAAGCAGCTAGGCTTCTTCTCCGACCCACTCGCTCCGCCTTTTTTTCCTCCTCTTCCTCTTCGTCGTCGTCCGGTTCCGGTTTCATTTAAAACATCAAACTTTTTTACCTTTTGAAAATAGTAATATCTATTTCCCTTAAATGACAACAATAATAGTACATGGAATCAAAAATGTTTACAGTGGATGAAAACCACAACAACGGAAGTGACGAATCCGTAACACTTCCCCCCCTCAAGAAAGAAAGTTTGAACATAGTGAAAACTTTCTTTGCAGGCAAAAACTCTTTTAACAAACCAAAGTAAAACTCACACCCAAATTATCAATTCACGTGAGCAACAATAATTAATATTCCCCAAAATAAAGCAACAAAACTTCCAAACAACCTACAGAGATTTCCAAAGTTAGTTCACTCTGGACAAAGCATCAGCAACGACATTGTCCCTGCCCTTTACATGCTCAATTTCCAAGTTGACTTCCTGCAAAGCCAAACTCCATCTCATCAACCTCTGATTTTTCATTTTTCATTTTTGAATGAAGGTTAAGGGGTTGTGATCAGAAATCCAAAGCAAAACAAATCTATAGCACTTTTTGAAGGAGGCTGAGCTGAGAGCCAGGTTTCATGGTGGTTGGGTGGTGAGGCCTGGAAGTATTCACTGCATGGATGCATTTAGGAACGTGGAGTTCACGGGTTAATCCCTGTAGGAATCTTGGCTCGGCTGCTCCTGAGCACTCAGTGCTTCCAACTCTTCTCTTGATCATTAAAATCATAATCACAGTTGTGGAGTCGGGTGCTGTAGTCACGTGAGTAGCGGTCCCCATCTCGGCTACCACCGTAATAGTCATCCCGTCGAGAGTTGCCAAAACTGCGCTGCTGCTGCTGGGAGCCTCCTTAGTAAACACACTGCGGCCGCCACCAAAACTACTACTCCCACCCCGGGAGCCATAGCCACCCCTGAAACTACCTCCACGTTTTCCTCCTCTGTAGCCCCCTCGACGCCCATGGCCTGCCTTCTCTACTGTTATGGTCCGGCCATCCAAATCCTTGCCATTCAAATCATTTTCTGCATCTTTGGCGTCCTTTGTGTTTTCAAACGTGACAAAGCCAAACCCTCTTGACTTTTGCCTACCCATAGCACGAGTCGCGGCACAGGATGGAAAGATTCCCGGAATCTCCTGCTCTAACTGTGCGGTGTTATTTTCCATACTAGGCCTTTCAACCAACATCGGAATACCAGAAACTCGACCACCGGCCAAATCATTCCCGAAAACAAAAGATTCCCTCTACAGGAAGAGTGGCTTGTAAACCAACAGTGACCGGTCCTGACACCAAATCAGACTTCGAATGGATGACATGAAGTGGAGCTTTAACATAGCCACCAACCCCCTGTAAAAGAACACTAACACCAGTTGCCGTCTTCTCTGACAATGGCAAAATGCCCTCAAGCATCAAAGATTGATGTGCTCCTGTGTCCCTCAATACCCTAACCGGTCTCGGGTTAGTTAAGTCTCCATCCAGTGTCACAAACCCCTCTGAAATAAAAGGTTTGTAACCCTCTTGAACAAGGTCGTTCTGTGATGCCGTAACTTTGGCATGGGAACCTTCACAAGGCACTGTCCTCCAAGGACGATTTCTCGCATTTGCCAATGCATTCAGAGTTGCACTAGTTTGACTCCGCTCCTGATTTTTCCTTTTCAGGGCGTAACATTGGGACATCAAATGCCCAGGTTTCTTGCAAAAAGCGCAAGTAGGCCCGGAGTTAAAACTCATGGTCTGCCTCGGGCCCCCCGGAAGATAAGTCTGTCTTGGAACTGTAGTCTTCTGATCCCTAAAATTCGCCGTATCAGATTTTCCCCCATAGTCATCTCTAGGCCGCCTCCATGAATATTTGTTCTCCGCCCCTGATTTACCATAACTACCCTGGCTAACTCTAGGCGGGAAGTTAGGTTTGTGGAACCCCATCCTGTGTGTCAAGGCACAGTCATCTGCCACGGTTGCTGCCTCATACAACTCTGGTACTTTCTTTTCATCCAGATGTACTTTAATGTCCGCGTGGACACACTGTTTGAATTCCTCCACCAAGATCAATTGTCGCAACAGGTTGAAGTCTTTCCCAATCCCCTTCGAGTCACACCACCGATCGAACATGGTTTCCTTCATTCTGGCAAACTCCACATGGGTCTCACTTTCCCTCTTCCTGGCATTCCTGAATTTTTGCCGGTAAGCTTCAGGGACCAATTCATAGGCTTTGAGAATGGTTTTCTTCACTATCTCATAATTTGCACATTGGTCAATCGGCAAAGCCGAATAGATATCTTGAGCTTTACCCACCCGAACACTTTGCACTAACATAGTCCAGGACCCCACAGGCCATTTTAGCATTTGAGCCACTTTCTCAAAGTGTAAAAAAAACTTGGCTAACTCCTTTTCATCGAAGGGTGGAACCAGCCTCACATGCCTACCAACATCCCAAGTGTTCTGACTAGTTGTCGAACTAGCCGGCATGGATACTACTTCTCTCCGTTCTCCCATTAATTCCAGCTCCTTGAGTTTAAGTTCCTTCTGATACTCCATGTCACGTTCCTTTAACTCCCTTTCGGCTCTCCTTTCCTCTGCTCTTCTTTCCTCGAGTTCTTTTTCAGCTCTCCTTTCCTCTGCTTTTAACCTTTCCTGGCTCTGCAGTTGCATCTCCATTTTCCGGAGCTCCACATTTTCTTTTTCCTCGGGTAACCAATCCAAGGCTACCTCTTTCCATGTTCCTTGTCCCACCAGAGATTCTACCACCAATGTCTGCATCTCTGCTTTCTTCATATTAACTCGGACCTCCAAGTTGAAATGTTTGGCCAATATCAAGAGTTCCGATCTTTTAACGCTTGGAACTGTGCCTCATTAGGGGACGCCGCAAACTTTTCTGCATCAAACACCATGGTGACTATCAGTTAACACCTGTTAACCTTCACACAAAAAATTTCAAATTTTTTTTTTTTTGAAAAATTTGGGAATGTTAGAAAAATTCCAAATTTGGGAATTTTGGGAATGTTAGGGAATTCTATCCCAGACGAATGTTAGCGAATTTAATCCCGGACGAGGATGTTAGGGAATTTAATCAGCAAAGACGAGCCCCCAATTTCTGTTACGTGCTCCTCCCCAAACCCCCTGGTCACGGTGTACCTCCGAGCCCCGAGAGGAGTCACGGCAGAAAGATGTGTTATTCTGTGTCAAAGATCAATGGTGAAACCACACCAATTGTTACCAACAAACAAATATTGTATTACGGTCACACAAGAATAACAACACAAAAACAATAGTAATCAATTGTACAACCAATATATATTTCCTATGATGGTACCATCAGGTTCGTACAATATAACTCACTGTGCTCCAAGTGAGCGAAAAGAAGAACATTCCCAATGTCTCTATTCCCGCATCAAGCCAAATTCATATTCCGGCATCAAGCCAAAGTCGTATTCCGGCATCAAGCCAAAGTCGATCCACTCCAGTGATCGTCCGTACGATGTCGTATCGAGACCAGAATCCCGTTGGGTTGACAGTTACACTGCCAAAGATGGGCGAAGGTGTCCTCGAGAAGCGACGGGGAAATCACACCTTTAGGTATGGACGTTTGACGGCTCTCAATCGGCGAACCGCAGATTTCCCACTCCAAAAGCCACGTTACACACACACACACACACACACACACACACACACCAGATTAACGTCTAAATGCGGTGAAAATGGTTGAAGCGGTGAAAAACCTTGAGCGAAGCGCAAAGCGCGCGAGTCAAAATGCCCGTTCTAGAGGCGTAACGGCACTACGATGATTCTCCTCGGAATCAACCGCAAAACCTGACACGCAGGTTGATTTGTCTCAGCGATAACAACTCTGTTGCAGGAATCCCTTTCCTGGGAAACCCAAAGTTCACTCGTGACTCTCGTTCGCCAATCGTTCGCTCCAGACCTCGAAGCAGCTAGGCTTCTTCTCCGACCCACTCGCTCCGCCTTTTTTTCCTCCTCTTCCTCTTCGTCGTCGTCCGGTTCCGGTTTCATTTAAAACATTAACTTTTTTACCTTTTGAAAATAGTAATATCTATTTCCCTTAAACGACAACAATAATAGTACATGGAATCAAAAATGGTTACAGTGGATGAAAACCACAACAACGGAAGTGACGAATCCGTAACACTTGTACGATTATCTATTTGTCTTGCACGATTATCTCTTTGACTTGTACGATTATCTCTTTGTCTTGTACGATTATCTCTTTGTCTTGCACGATTATCTCTTTTTCTTGTACGATTATCATTTTGTCTTGTACGATTATCTCTTTGTCTTGTACAATTATCTCTTTGTCTTGCACGATTATCTTTGTCTTGTATGATTATCTATTTGTCTTGTACGATTATCTCTTTGTCATGCACGATTATTTCTTTGTCTTGCACGATTATCCCTTTGTCTTGTACGATTATCTCTTTGTCTTGTACGATTATCTCTTTTTCTTGTACATATAGCACTCTGGTTCACACGAATTGTGACGATGACCTTGTGTATGACCTTGAATATGTGCCATTTATTGTTGTAATGGTACATTCGTAACAGCTTTGATGAACACGTTTTGGTTTAAAATGTATTAAAAGCCTTGTTTTCTCATGGGAGTGATGGTATCGGATAGTATTCTTTTCTTGTTGTCGAAATATTGCCAGTTTAATCACCAAACCAATGCAAGTACAGTGTGCTATAAATGGACTCGCCAATTTGTTGCCGAAGCTTGCCCCCTTTGGGATGGGAAGGCAATTCATACTTTTGGTTAACAATACATTTTGTTAACAATAACAACACATGTGTTGATATTGGTGCATTGGCTTTGGCATCCACTGTTGATGTTCTTTAATTACGTCCCTATTTATTCCCTCTTTCTTACTTGGTCGTCCGAGGGGAACTGATATGGTCAAGGATTTCTGGAAACAGCTGGTCGGTCCTGACGTTCAACTGCGGATCTTATTCCTGATTCGGATAGGAATTTGGAATTTGTTGAGGGTGCCGGCGATAACTCTAGTCTTGGCGAGATCTTGGTCCTAGAGATATGCGCACAAACAAATCGCCCATTGCTGGCAGACGGTCCCCTGGCCTTGAAGTCCTAACGAAGATGCATCACCTTGCCTTCGCAACACTATCGGGCGACAGTTTATATCTGGGTAGAGATTCGAACCCAGGCTTGACAGCTCTAAGGGAGTAGACATTCCGCTCAGCTATGATGCCAGCCTAAAATCAAGTGCTGATCGTAATAACCATTTTGCCACATCTAGATTAATCATTCCAATCTGTTTGTATATTATACAACACATTTTTTCGCGTTCTGTTGGATGAATCTGAACTCAAACTCCCAGTTGCCAGGCAATCCTCTCATGAGTTTTGTCATAAACAAACCTCATGGAAACGGCAACTGTTACGCACGTGGGCTTCTGGCTCGTGACGTGCTGAGTGCGCTCTTCGCGTGTCCAGCAAATAAACCAAGTCAAGTGTTGTCTTCCGTTCCAGCTACCATTTTGGTCTCTTTCAAATTTTCTTTGCACAGCTTTCTTTCCCCTTGGCTAGTTTTGTCAGATTCATCATACCACTTATCCTGACTGCCATTTTCTTCACTCAAGCACACAGACAAACAACACAACACAAAACCCTGCTTAGTTTATATAATGGAAACGGTTTAATATTCTTCAGAAATGTTTGATTAAACAGCTGCTATGTGCTATTGCCTGCTGCACCCACCATACCTGCAGAAAATGATGACATGCTCACCAGACATCTGTGGTTGCATCACCCAATTAAATAAACGGGTGAGGTACCCTTGCTTCGCACAGGTGGGAGGCCAGAAGCAAACAAACAATGCAGATACGGCGAATGCTAAAACATGAAACCAATAAATTCCACATTCGTGTAGCACCCTCAGTCGCACATCAGACATGGACTGCAAGTTCGTGAAGGACTTCCATGAAAAACGTGCCCGTTCACAAACAAACGGGTACGTTCACGTACAGAAACATCGATCGTGGGTCCGTGGCGAATGTGCATATGGCGATCCGCGGAGTTCACGTTCATAAAGTAGAAACCGTCATGGCATGTCGTCATTTACTTGAACTCGATATCTTTTTTTTCATTCCAAACAACATAACTCCAATTAATCACAAAATAAACTTTTAACAACATTGTTAATATTTCCTTCATTGTAAAAACTACCAAGTCAACAGTTAAAAGGATTTTGAGCCGTTAGGTGTTACGGCCTTGGCAAGATCGATGGAGACAGCGATCTGTTAGCGTATTCACTGCCCAAATAGCTACGTGGAATTCTCTCATGTAGAGACTAAATGTCGTTTCAACTTTGGCCGAGGTCATTATTTACTTTTAATGATGTTTATATACGAATCAAAAAGAAGATAATTGGTTTTGGGTTGTCCTTTCCGCATATCTCGTGGGATTGTGAGTTGGAGAGACGACAGTGATGGCAGGGAGGGGGTTGGCATTCTCTCAAGCAGGGATTCTCAACCCATGTCCTTATAAAAGGTCTTTGTCCGAGGTCACCGAGTTCGATTGGTGCAGACATGCAGCGATCGGTGCAGCCGTTTGTGCGGCACCCGGGAAAATAACGTTATGCGGGAGTCCAAACCTGAGAATGCTGGAGGCCAAAGCTGAAATTGGAAAAACAATATACCCTATTTTACTCCAGGAGATCCCAGGATTACCCACCCAAAATATCGTTGCGATCGGTTCAGCCGTTTTTGCGGTATCTTGGAACGGATGGATGGACAGACAGACAGACGGACGGACATTTGGTGAATTATAGTTAGATTAAATACCATTTTCTTCTGTTCTCTTTTTTTTTTTTAAATCATAAGATTGTTGACTTTGCCTGTTGTCCGGGTTTTTAGCACTAAAGGTCTCATCTATTTTTTTCCTATGTTGCTGAAATTCTCTGGAGACATCCATTGAGGTTACTTACCTAGTCTCTAGTTGGAGACAAAACACATTTGAAAAACTGAGATGTGCTAAATCTGTTCATTATTGAATGTTTCGCTTCACATGCTCTTAGGAAATGTATCATTAAGCAGTGAATGCAATTTAGTGAAATTCCCAGTAACCTCTGTGAAGGCAACCACGTCTTGTCTCTGGGAATCCTTGATTGTCTTTTTAAACACACCAAAATGAAATGTTTCTTTCCCCTGCTTATGTTATATTTAGTCTTATCTGTGTCCCTTTGAAGTGGTTTGTACTCAACATTATCAATTGGAAAGTTCAGGCTACTCGAGGGTTTATATAACAAACAAAAAACAACCCAAAAGACAAACAAAGAGAACAAAAAACACCAAAATATCCCCTCCCCTCCTCTCCCCACCCTTACCTCTCCCCACACCTCCTCCTCCATGCCCCTCTGCCCCTCCCCTCCCCCCACTCCCCTTATCCTCACCCTCCCTCTGTCCCTGCCACTTGCCCTGCCTCCCTCCCTCCCTTCCTCTCCCTCCCCCCCTCCACTCCCTCCCCCTCCCCCCTCCACTCCCTCACCTTCCTCTCATAATATATCTCAGTGTGTGTGTCTACTACATAACTCCAAAACCATGACATCTCATGGCCCAAAAGCTTGTAAGCATATTAAGGGAACTCTGAGGGAGTGTATGAATGAAAACTGGGTAAATGTAAACACCCTTTTTAATTATCTTTTGAATATTATATCTTAATTCTTAATTATCTTTTGAAGAAAATTAATGTGGCGTTTTATTATTATGATTATTATTTTTTGTATACAGTATCAAGGCTCGTGTAAGAGCTAACACATTGAACATGAAAACATGCACAGACACATAAAACATACAATGAAGGGAGGGGGAGAGAGAGGGAAGCACACAAGCACAACAACATTAGAGAACAGGGATGTCGGTAGATCTGTGGAAGGGGGAGGGCTGGGGGAGGAGGAAGGGGTACACAGTATAAAGCAAATGAACACTACTAGGAATTTCAGGAAAGAAGTTGGAGATTGGAAGAGGCGGATTTTGGGTGTTTTAACGGGGGTAGAAAAGATCAAGGTTTTGGATGGGAGAAGATAAGAGATGGTGGTGAACAGCAGTTTTGAAGACGTGGGGGGGGGGGGGGGGGAGGGGGGGAGTGGGATTGAAGACAGTGAGGGAGTTTATTTCAGAGGCGGGAGAAAAGAGGAATGAAAGAGAAGGTGAGCAGAGAGTCTTGATTTTGGCCAGTTTGGCCGTTTCACCAGAAGAGGCAGCCTTCGATACGGTCTGGCACCCCGCTCTGCTCACCAAACTCTTCTCCTATGGTATCCATGGAAATCTCCATGCTTGGCTTGCAGACTTCCTCTCTAGTCGTAGTCAACGTGTGGCCCTGAATGGGTTTTTCTAATCTCCCCTGCCTGTTCTGGCTGGAGTTTCCCATGGTTGTGTTCTGGGCCCTGTGTTTTTTATGGCTTCATCAATGATCTCTCCGACTCTGGAAAATCCTCTCTATATCTTTGCTGATGACTCCACTCTCTGCCGCTCCATTCCTCATCCCTCAGATCTCCTCAGTCTGCAGCCTCCTCACTCTCTGCAGACCTGGACAAAATCACAGACTGGGCAAACAAGTGGAACATGTCTTTCAATCCTGACAAATCTCACACTCTTACGATGTCTCTCCGAAAAGACCGACTGGACTACCCTCCCATCCACTTTCTGAATAATCCTCTCCCAGAAGTTCTGTCACTCAAGCTTTTGGGTCTCACTATCTGCCATGATCTTTCCTGGGAAAACAACATTTCAAATCTGGCCTCCAAAGCCAGTCGCCGACTGGGCATCCTCCGTCGTGCAAAGTCCTTCCTTGGCACACCTGAGCTCCTCACCACATACAAGGCTTTCATCCGCAGCTCAATGGAATACTGTTCTCCCCCTCTGGGCTGGTGCTCCTGCCTCACACCTAGCTCGTCTTCACGCTGTTGAAACCAAAGCGTTCAGAATCATTGGAATCTCCCGCGATGAAGCTAACTCCAAGGGCCTTTCACTCACTCACCGCAGGCAGGTTGGTGGTCTTTCCGTCTTCTACCGACTCCTCTCTGGCCTTGCCCCCCCAGCTCTCTCTGGGCTCTGTCCCCCAAATATTCCTACAGGACGCACAAGATCTGCCTGCAACCCTCTTATGGTTAAACTGCCAAAATCAAGACTCTCTGCTCACCTTCACTCCTCATCCTCTTTTCTCCCACCTCTGGAACAAACTCCCTCACTCTCTTCAATCCCACTCCACCCTCCAGGTCTTTAAAACGGCTGTTCACCACCATCTCTTATCTTCCCTCATCCAAAACCTTGATCTTTTCTACCCCCGCTAATTTCACCCCAAATCCACTTTTTTGAAATACCAACTTCTGTCCTGAAGTCCTTGGTGTCCTTATGTTTTATACTTCTCCCACCTCCCCCCCCCCCCTCTTCCCACGCCTCCTCCCCCCAAGCCCTCTCCCTTCCACACATCTCCCTGCTCTCAAATGTTGTGTTTGTGTGCTTCCCCTTCTCTCCCCATCTTGTCTTCCGCTCCCTCTTTTTATATATTTTGCTTGTCTGGTTGATTTGTTTGTGAAATAAATGTTAGCTCTTTCACGAGCCTCGATTCAGTATACAAAAAAAAAGAAAAAAAAAAAAGAAAGAAAGAAAGAAAAGTGCAACACATTTGTGGGAACTGCTGCAACAGTGTTGGGAAGAACTTCCCGAACAATATTTGATTTCCATTGTAGAAAGAATGCCACGAGTGTGTTCGGCGGTTATATCTGCAAAAGGTGTCTGCTTTGCTGAGGCAAAAATTGAAATTAAATTTTGTTAAACAAAATGATTCTATGATTTCTTTTTTATCTCCAATTGTTTATTTGTTCTATGCTTAATTTTAGAGTACATTGAGACATTAAACTGCGTAAATTTCAATAAAAACTGGAAAAATTGAGGTGTTCTAAAACTTTTGACCGGTAGTGTATATTGAATAACACGTACTTTATAGAGTTACTTGGTTTTAAAAGAACATGTAATACTGGATACCACCAGGTGGCATTTGTGGCCTGCGTTAGCACCTTGTCTGCAGACAGTCAGACAAAGAACCAAGAAAGATGTTGTGCATAGCACGATACTTGTGAAATCCGTAAAACAAATTTGATCTTAAAAAGAGTTGGTGGTTGAATCCAATGATCAAATATGCAAATCCTCTTCAAATTTCAAGTCAATCGGATGAAAAGTAATGAATTTAGAAATTAGACAAAGTTATTGAGGTTCGCCAACCCTTCTCCAATGGCGAGGGTAATAAAGGGCCAGAATGGTACTGGTATAAAACCACCTTTAGAGGCCATTTTTCCCTGCAGAGCAGGGGTTGGCCTTTTTTGGGCACCGTGGTCCTCTTTTTGAGGCAATGTTTTATGGCTGGATGCCCTTCCTGTTTTGAGGCAATGTTTTATGGCTGGATGCCCTTCCTGCCACCTGTTTTGAGGCAATGTTTTATGGCTGGATGCCCTTCCTGCCACCAACCCTGTTAGTCGCCTCTTGCCACACACAGGGAATTACCAGTGAACTGGTACTCAATTTGCCGACCTCAGAAGGATGACAGACTGAGTCAACCCCCCTGGCGTTAATTCAGCGATCGACCGGGATTCGAACCCAGGATCCTCGGATCCCAAGCCGGCACCTTAACCGCTAAGCCAACACCAGGCTCTGAATGGCACTGGTATGCTCTCCGAAAACTCTCCTTCATGAGAAGTGCTCACTTTCTTTTTTCCAAAGCAACATTATTTCCCAAAAAAATGAGCAACGAAATAAATGTTCGATAACAGAACCAAGATAACCTCAGACTCGGCTGTTATTAGCTCATTTCTATGATGTTACCCAAAATAACTTCATTCATAACAGACGACTCATTTACCGATACCATCACCGCAGCCAGCACACTGCGTACAACTGCTCCCGAAAAGTGCAAATGGTCATTAAATCATCAAATCCAGTTGGATGTCATAGGCTTCAAACATCAAGGAGGGTCGTTCCAATTGTGCATGTAACGTTTTTGATCATCGCACTATTAAAGTGCAAAACGACACCTCGAAATACAAGATGAATGGCATTGAACATTTACTTTTGGACACATTTGAAGCAAACACAGACGTATTTCTCATAATGGTTGTGGTTTGAGTGCCTTCAAGGAGTGCTGTTTAATGTTCTGCGGGATGCCATCACAACACGTTAAATCACATGCAACATCAGGAATACACTCGCTTGAAAGCGATAACACTCAATCATAGGTTCAGTCTTCGGGGCAATGCTATTTATTTCTTTCAGAAAACCTGTTTATTACACCTTTTCTGACATAAATGTCCTCCACGTCAAGGTTATCACGGGAGTGGGGAATAATGGCATGTTCACCTGATGCATATAACCTACAAGTTGGGTCACTCGATGAAGATCGGGTTATTTAGACTTTAGTAAAATATCAAGAAGATTGTTGTTTAAAACTGCAGCAAATAAAAATGAACTCGGGAGTGCAACACGGCAATGACAGGCCAACTGGCCTCATTTCCTTGTGTGACCTCATACAGGAGCCTGCGACCACTCCCATGGAGACTACATCCATTGTATATGTTTGTTTATTATTTACTAGACAACCCATGACCCGTTGGGTCAATGTTATTATATATAATTAAGGGGTTACCATGGTTACAGTGGGGGTCAAAGGTCAACCTATGGCGAAGATATATAATTTTCTCACACTTTCTAATAGAGAGGCAAAATGCCATATAAAACTAAATTTACTGGTTCTAATTGCTTTTATTTATCAATCCTCACATAGAAGAGTAGTTTTTAGTAATGAGCAGTGAGGAGAAGACCCCTCAGCCAATGATGTCGCCCCTCAGCCAATGATGTCGCCCCTCAGCCAATGATGTCGCCCCTCAGCCAATGATGCCACCCCTCAGCCAATGATGCCGCCCCTCAGCCAATGATGTCGCCCCTCCGCCAATGATGTCGCCCCTCAGCCAATGATGCCGCCCCTCAGCCAATGATGTCGCCCCTCAGCCAATGATGTCGCCCCTCAGCCAATGATGTCGCCCCTCAGCCAATGATGTCGCCCCTCAGCCAATGATGTCGCCCCTCAGCCAATGATGTCGCCCCTCAGCCAATGATGTCGCCCCTCAGCCAATGATGTCGCCCCTCAGCCAATGATGTCACCCCTCAGCCAATGATGCTACACCTCAGCCAATGATGCTACCCCTCAGCCAATGATGCTACCCCTCAGCCAATGATGCTACCCCTCAGCCAATGATGCTACCCTTCAGCCAATGATGCTACTCCTCAGCCAATGATGCCACCCCTCAGCCAATGATGCCACCCCTCAGCCAATGATGCTACCCCTCAGCCAATGATGCTACCCCTCAGCCAATGATGCTACCCCTCAGCCAATGATGCTACCCCTCAGCCAATGATGCTACCCCTCAGCCAATGATGCTACACCTCAGCCAATGATGCTACCCCTCAGCCAATGATGCTACCCCTCAGCCAATGATGCTACCCCTCAGCCAATGATGCTACCCCTCAGCCAATGATGCTACACCTCAGCCAATGATGCTACCCCTCAACCAATGATGATGATGATGCTACCCCTAGACGACCCATGACCCGTTGGGTCAATGTCAGTTTGAATAGATATGAGAATAGAATTAAAGCGAACGCTGGACATCATCAGGGAGATTATTTGAGCCAGCAAGCCATAAGGCTCACCTCTCCAGCGTTCTAAATCACTTACCTGTGACACGTGATTTCGGCCCTTATCTCCGATCACGTTGACGGAAATCACCACAGCATATCGTCAAGATCCCTCCAAAAGGCTCGTCTTTGTCACATACATCATGCAACGTGCGATCCACAGCCTCGAAACTCTCTCTCCTGATCATAGGACACTCATCCCACACGATGAGTTTTGTACTTCGAAAGAGGTCTGCGATAGTGGAATTTTTATCGATGTTGCATACGCCATCTTCCCTCGGTGTCAGAGGGATTTGGAACCTTGAGTGCGCTGTTCTTCCACCAGGCTTGAGGGTAGCAGCTATGCCAGATGAGGCCACCGCAGGGGGCAACTTCTCCACTCGCTCTCACTTTAGAGAGAATCAGGTTAATAAGAAACGTCTTCCCTGTGCCTCCAGGCGCGTCAATGAAAATCATTGATGACTGATTCGTGCGGATGTTGCTATTCGCGTCCATAGACGTGAGGTGTGATTCGTTGTCCGCGTCCGTAGCGCCGTCGGAGGGTTGATACGACATTCTTCCTGCAAATAGTATTGTGTTTGTGCTATCGTTTTGCCGATCATCAAATGACAAATAAATTACATTGCGAAAATTAAAGATTTCAAATAAACCTATTTAAAGTGTATGCACATATAAATAATAAAAAAAATCGAAGAAATATCTCTCGGTAATTTCCTGAAACATATTTTACTTCCGGGTAATAATGTGGAATGAAATGACGAAGATATATACTGTATGCCTGTTATTTTAGGCGGTGTATTTTCGTATATCAACGTGGCGCGATTTTTAAAATATATCTCTGCAATTTCCCGTGTGTGCATGAATGTTCTCAATTATGTCTTTTACCGAGTCTAAAACCATCAATAAAAATGAAATCGGATGGCGACTTAGATTGAAGATAAAGGCGTGAAACAGACTCAATGGCCTTGAAGATACAAGCCTTTCAGAATTCATTTCGTTCTATAAACGGAAACTTTCATCGGATTTTCTTCCCGTTTTTTTTCAACTGAGTCTAAAACTATGTTAGCGACTGTGAAAAATGAAATGATATATCGAATTTGATTTGAAATAAAACAGAGCGCAAGACACCACGGGCCTACAAAACAGGCCTCAAAGCTATGCGAGTTAATAAAATGGTGGATATTACTACTCTCTCAAAGGGGTAAGCCACGCCCCCGGACCGATCGAATGTTACATACAAACACGCAAGATTTCAATTTTATAATTATATAGATTATTTATTATTAATTATTAATTTAATTTAATTAATTATTTTTTGTATTATTATTAATTATTATTATAACAAGTGTTTTTTTAATGTAATAGGATGTACCCAATGGTATGCCAAAATTGTGTAAACAAGGTAAGGATGGTCACAAGAGATTATCATGTGAAACCATCCCTACTTTTAGCTCTTTGAGCAATGGTTTTGCCTAAGTAGTGGGGGCATGGCTGGAGGCAGTAACAAACAAGGCCTCAATTTGGGAAGACACCCTGTGGCAACTCACTCGCAGGCTTCGCCGTAGGATCTGTGTGCATCAGGCTTCCTGCCATTTGTTTTACACCCTTTTATAGGTATGGCCTCCACCTTCATCCATAACACATTTAACCCCTCCCCGCATGGCCACCATTGGCCCATGCTCAATCTCTGGGTGGAGCAAACCCTTCCCCAACCTTTCCGTAAACGCATATGTAAAAAACAAAACAAAAAACCTCAATCAATATCTACCATTTGAAATTGCAATTTCTATAACGGTAAACTGTGAAATAAAAATCTCAATGAAAATTTATGTAAAAACAGCTAGAAAATGTGTCCGTAAAATATAATAACAATAAAAAACCTAAATTGATATCTAGCAGCAGGTCGGTGATGCTTGCCTATAATCATAAAGCTTATATTTATTATGTACGAAGCACATTATGTAAGGACACCCCACTAGTATATATATATATATATGAAGGGAAGTCGGAAGTGGATTGCAAGAGCAGAGGTGGACGAGATGGAGGAGCGGTTGCAACAGGAGGAGGTCATGGGGATGGTCCAGCATGGGAAGCATGGCTTGGGGGTGGATAGAGCATCAGCGATGGGGAAAGGCATGTGTGAAAGAGAGGAGGAAGATCGTTGAGAGGGAGGTGAGAAGAAAGGAAGAGGAGGAGAGATATGTGAAAGCAGTCACACAGGCACAGCAAGGTGCTTGGACTAGGTGGGAAGGTGTGCGGGTGAGGATGTTGAAGTGGCAAGAGATTTGGAGGATGGAGCCAATATTGTTGAATTTCCTGTTGCGGGCAACATATGATGTGCTTCCGTCACCAGTAAACTTGAGATTGTGGGGGTTGTTGTCGGAGGACAGATGTTATTTGTGTGGAGGTGTGGGAAGGGTGCAGCATGCACTGAGTGCATGTTCAGTAGCATTGGCAGCAGGACAATACAGGTGGCGACATGATCAGGTGCTGGCAGTGGTGGTGCAGATGGTGCAACAAGAGGTGCTGAGGTCGAGAGAAAGAAGAGTGGAGAAGGAGACTGATGGGGGAGAGGTGTGGTTTGTCAAAGAGGACCAAGTGGTAAGAGGTGGAAAGAGGAGGAGGTGGAAAGCAAGAGGGCTGTCACATGCTTGTGATTGGCAGGTGGTGGCAGACCTGAAGCCAATGTTGGTATTCCCAGAGGAGATCTGTGTGACAAGGTTGCGGCCTGACATTGTCATTTGGTCAGGTGCAACAAGACAGGTCATCTTAGGGGAATTGTCGGTACCTTGGGAAGAGAACATGGAGGAGGTGCACGAGAGGAAGAGAGGAAAGTACACTGAGCTGGAGGCAGAGTGCCGGGAGAAGGGTTGGCGAGTTTCGTGTCAGCCATTTGAGGTGGGGTGCAGAGGGTATATTGGCAATTCCTCTTCTGCATTTCTTGCTCGGCTGGGAGTGTGTGAGACAGAAAGAAGGAGGATGTGTGACAAGGTGGCCCAGGTTGCCCTGAAAGGCTCATTTTGGATATGGAGGAAGTACCACGTCGGTTTTTTTTTTTTTTTTTGTTATGACTATTATTTCTCATTTTGTGTTTATGAGTGAGTGGGTGAGGGTGTGTGTTTTTGCATGAATTAATTTTTGCATCTTTGTGTTTTTGCATGTTGAGTGGTGTATGTTGTAAGGGTTGGTGGTGGTGGTGGTGTGTGTGTGTATGAATGATCTAGTGTGTTTTGTTGGTGAGTGGTGAAGGGTATAAAGGTGGGTGTTTGAGTGTTCCACCATGTTTGTTTGGTGCTGTGGATTCTGGATGCGGAGGTGTTGTTGTTGTTGTATTCTGCGTTCGCCCTGGCTGGGGGTGGGGGTATGTACGCATCCAGGTGTAGTTACTGCATGTGGATGTGTATGTGCCCCTGCTGGCCCACCTTAGCTGACCGTATCGAGGTTACATACCATAACCACCGTTTAGAGGCCATTTTCCCCCACAAAGCGGGGGTTGGCCTTTTTCGGGGACCGTGGTTGTTGTTGTTTTTTTTCCCCTTTTTGAAGCAATGTTTTAAGGCCGGATGCCCTTCCTGCCGCCAACCCTGTTTGTCGCCTTTTTACGACACACAGGGAATTACCAGTGAACTGGTACTCAATTTGCCGACCTCGGAAGGATGACAGGCTGAGTCAACCCCCCCTGGCGTTAATTCAGCGATCGACCGGGATTCGAACCCAGGATCCTTGGATCCTAATCTGGCACCCCAGCCGCTAGCCCAACACCAGGCTTTATGTGTGTGAGGTTGAAGGGCCGAAGCAGGATGATGCTGAGGACGTCGACTGAGGACCCGGTCAGTGCGGCACACTTGTGACCAGGTGTGTTTTGAACTTATATATATATATATATATATATATATATATATATATATATATATATATATATGTATATATGTGGGAAAATTACATACCCAAATATAATAATAATAAAAAATCTAAATTTATATCTAGCAGCAGGTCGGTGATGCTTGCCTATAATCATAAAGCTTATATTTATTATGTATGAAGCACCTTATGTAAGCATACCCCACTAGTATATATGTATATATATATATATATATATATATATATATATATATATATATATATATATATATATATATATATATATTTGTGCAGCGTCTGTCCTGTCCTGTGTTGTGTTGTGTTGTCACCGAACTACTTTCTCAAACTTTTGTGAAATCGTACCAAACTTCTGGTATGCACATATCTCTCCCGTCGGTATGTCCTAAGGGTATTTAAAAAAAAAAAATTGCAATTATTATTTTTATTTTTTTGGGAATTTTTTCAGGAATTCTTTTTTTTCCAACTTCAATTGTTTATAAAATGTGATATCACGTATATTACAAATACATTTGTGCAGAATAATTGTTTGAATTATGATTGGTTTAAACCATGAAAAAATGGCAACTCGGGTATAGTCATTTATCTATATATTGACACATCTGGGCAGTGTCTGTGTTGTCACTTAAAGACTCCCTCAAACTTTTGTTTCCGTGGTTGTGAAGTGTTTTTAAAAACGTTGTGGTGGTTTTGAATCACGTGGTGGTGAGGTATTTTGAATTATGTGGTGGTGAGGTGTTTTAATATCACATGGTGGTGAGGTGTTTTTAAATCACATTGTGGTGAGGTGTTTTGAATTACGTGGTGGTGAGGTATTTATAATTACGTGGTGGTGAGGTGTTTTTAATTAGGTGGTGGTGAGGTGTTTTGAATTACGTGGTGGTGAGGTATTTATAATTACGTGGTGGTGAGGTGTTTTTAATTAGGTGGTGGTGAGGTGTTTTGAATTAGTTGGTGATGAGGTGTTTTGAATTATGTGGTGGTGAGGTGTTTTGAATTACTTGGTGGTGAGGTGTTTTGAATTACTTGGTGGTGAGGTGTTTTTAAATGACGTGGTGGTGAGGTGTTTTTAATTTCGTGGCTGTGAGGTGTTTTTATTACGTGTTTTATGGCTGTGGGGTGTTTTTATTATGTGTTTTATGGCTGTGAGGTGTTTTAATTTCGTGGTGGTGAGGTGTTTTTATTACGTGTTTTATGGCTGTGAGGTGTTTTTATTACGTGTTTTATGGCTGTGAGGTGTTTTTATTACGTGTTTTATGGCTGTGAGGTGTTTTTAATTTCGTTGTAGTGAGGTGTTTTTATTACGTGTTTTATGGCTGTGAGGTGTTTTTATTACGTGCTTGATGGCTGTGAGGTGTTTTCAATTTCGTGGTGGTGAGGTGTTTAATTTCGTGGTGGTGAGGTGTTTTTATTACGTGTTTTATGGTGGTGAGGTGTTTTGAATTACGTGGTGGTGAGGTGTTTTGAATTACGTGGTGGTGCGGTGTTTTGAATTACTTGGTGGTGAGGTGTTTTGAATTACTTGGTGGTGAGGTGTTTTGAATTACGTGGTGGTGCGGTGTTTTGAATTACTTGGTGGTGAGGTGTTTTGAATTACTTGGTGGTCAGGTGTTTTGAATTACTTGGTGGTGAGGTGTTTTGAATTACTTGGTGGTGAGGTGTTTTGAATTACTTGGTGGTGAGGTGTTTTGAATTACGTGGTGGTGCGGTGTTTTGAATTACTTGGTGGTGAGGTCTTTTGAATTACTTGGTGGTCAGGTGTTTTGAATTACTTGGTGGTGAGGTGTTTTGAATTACGTGGTGGTCAGGTGTTTTGAAATACTTGGTGGTGAGGTGTTTTGAATTACTTGGTGGTCAGGTGTTTTGAATTACTTGGTGGTGAGGTGTTTTGAATTACGTGGTGGTGAGGTCTTTTGAATTACTTGGTGGTGAGGTGTTTTGAATTACGTGGTGGTGCGGTGTTTTGAATTACTTGGTGGTGAGGTCTTTTGAATTACTTGGTGGTGAGGTGTTTTGAATTACGTGGTGGTCAGGTGTTTTGAAATACTTGGTGGTGAGGTGTTTTGAATTACTTGGTGGTCAGGTGTTTTGAAATACTTGGTGGTGAGGTGTTTTGAATTACTTGGTGGTGAGGTGTTTTGAATTACTTGGTGGTCAGGTGTTTTGAAATACTTGGTGGTGAGGTGTTTTGAATTACTTGGTGGTGAGGTGTTTTGAATTACGTGGTGGTGAGGTGTTTTGAATTACTTGGTGGTGAGGTGTTTTGAATTACGTGGTGGTGAGGTGTTTTGAATTACTTGGTGGTGAGGTGTTTTGAATTACTTGGTGGTGAGGTGTTTTGAATTACTTGGTGGTCAGGTGTTTTGAAATACTTGGTGGTGAGGTGTTTTGAATTACTTGGTGGTGAGGTGTTTTGAATTACTTGGTGGTGCGGTGTTTTGAATTACTTGGTGGTCAGGTGTTTTGAAATACTTGGTGGTGAGGTGTTTTGAATTACTTGGTGGTGAGGTGTTTTGAATTACGTGGTGGTGAGGTGTTTTGAAATACTTGGTGGTGAGGTGTTTTGAAATACTTGGTGGTGAGGTGTTTTGAATTACTTGGTGGTGAGGTGTTTTGAATTACGTGGTGGTGCGGTGTTTTGAATTACTTGGTGGTGAGGTGTTTTGAATTACGTGGTGGTGAGGTGTTTTGAAATACGTGGTGGTGAGGTGTTTTGAATTACTTGGTGGTGAGGTGTTTTGAATTACGTGGTGGTGAGGTGTTTTGAATTACGTGGTGGTGAGGTGTTTTGAATTACTTGGTGGTGAGGTGTAATCGTCCCAAACTTCCAGTCTGCACCTACCCCTCCCCTAGGTGTGTGCTGAGGGGTTCTTTCTTGAAAAAAAAACATTCAACCTAAATCTTCAACCTAAATTGCCTATAAAAATGTAATATCACAAACACAACAAATACATTTGTGCAAAATAATTGTTTGTATTATGATTGGTGTAAATCATGACAACACAGCAACTCAGGTACAGTCATTATCCTCAGCTAAAATAAGCCCGTTCCTCAGTATCGACGCCAAGCTAGTGTGTGTGTGTGTGTGTGTGTGTGTGTGTGTGTGTGTGTGTGTGTGTGTGTGTGTGTGTGTGTGTGTGTGTGTGTGTGTGTGTGTGTTTCTGTGTGTGGAGTGTGAGTGAGAGAAAATTACACACCCAGACCGAGAACTGAATCCAGGACTTCTGGTGAACCTTACCAGTGCTCTGCCATCCGAATTATCTGGGCGACCCCAGACCAAAAATTTTGCCTTCTCGTTTCGCCCTTATTGGGGCATCATCAGGGCAACATATAGCTTGCTTCCACACACTTGTGACTGAAAACGTTTCGGCTAAAAACCAGTAATTGTGCCAGGTCGGTAACTGTGGGTTTTCCATGCACTTGTGACAGTATCTGAAATAACATCTTTATGTTTGTCTCTGCGGGATGGCTCTTCAGGAGCTTCGCAGACAGTGCGGACGTTGTGACGGTGACATCACGGCGTTCATCATATGTTGGAGCACTAATCAATCAAGGGAGGCGCAAAGCGCTCCTCCCTTTATATGGAACGATCTCTCTGTATGCAACTTTAATACAGGGACTGAAAATTCGTTTCTCGGTTTCTACTGGACGAAATCGGCTGCAAATTTCAAAAGTAAATGCTTTGTACGTCGAAGTAATATGTCCAAATTTCATTAACGTCTGTTTTGCATTCCTGAGTTATTGACGAAAACCCTCGAAGTCAACGTTGGTGTCTGTCAGTCCGTCCATCTGTCTGCCCGAAATGTGTTTGCGCTCATATATCTCAAAGGCTATACATTTAAACTAGCTGAAACCTGGAATATACATCGGCCGATATGTCTAATCAATGGCTTTCAAAACGAATTCAAAATCTGCACTCATTAAGAGGGTCTACAGGGAAGGGGGGGGGGGGGGGGCGAGGGGGAGGTTGACCCCACCCAAAATAGTAATTTGCTCTCTTCTCTGAAACTACACACACGATTTTGATGGAACTTGGCCACAAGCTGCACATCTGATGCCTAACAAAGGTGTATTGACCGCATCTAAATCTGCGCTCATTGTGAGGGGTATATGGGGGGTTTTGACTCCCTCCCTTCAAATAGGTATTTGCTCTCTTCTCCGAAACTACACACACAATTTTGATGAAACTTGATCACAACCTACATCGCCCATGATATACCAAAGGTTGTTCATGGCATTAAAAATATCGTGCTCTGTGGGGGTTTGAGTGATTGGTGGATTGGTGCTTCTGATCCAGATGAGCTTCAAGACCTGCGATCCTATTTGATTACCTTGTAGAGGCGATCCCCAAAAGTTGGACATAGAAAAATTTCGACCCCGGTAGTAATAATTGGGAAAAATGCAGGAGCATATAGACGGCCCCTTTATATGGTATGTGCCATGTGGCAAACTATAGAAAAGAAGGGACACTCTTGGGAAAAATGCCAGGGGCATAGAAAAGGCCCCTTTATATGGAATGTGCCATGTGGCAAACTATAGAAAAGAAGGGACATTAAAAAAATCTGGTGTGCATGCTGGACTACCCTTTTGTTCTTAGGAGGAACCAAATAATGCTCTAGAAAATTTCATAAAAGGGGCGCCAATTTGATTCATACAGCTGCATGAAGACATGAATGTATTGTCGTGTGATTCCCCAGGTGAACACCACAGGGATCACAAATGACCAATAGCGAGCTTTAACTCCAAAGGCGATGATCAAATGCGGATTTTACTATATATGCGTGGGAGGAAGAAAGAGAAGAAAAGGAAGCTGAAGTGCTTACCTGTGGTCCCGCCGCAGTCCTCAAACCTGCGGAAAATAAACTCAAACAAACATGGATTGAGAAATGTACAAAAATAACAAAAGGGTTTATTAAAAGAAATGCCGATAACAAGAAACGCGATGGTAAACTAAAGTCCGATATGGAGCGCTCCCGCACACAGAACCAAACACAGACAAAAGAGGTGAAAGAACTGGAAAATAAATTGTGTGTGTGTGTGTGTGTGTGTGTGTGTGTGTGTGTGTGTGTGTGTGTGTTTGTGTGTGCGCTAAGCTCTGATCACTGGTGAGGTCTTGTCAGGGTCTGCGAATGGGTCCGGCCGGCGGGGCGCGCTCGTAGGTGGGAACTAGGCCACGTTATGCCCGTTCGCGCTGCAGCGGCAAGCTGCACGTCGTTTCCACCTGCAAAACTCTGCACATCTCCCAGTGGTGTCTCTGAACATGGCCGGTCCAAGCACAATCGTCCCGAGGTCCAGAACGAAAACGGGCACAAGAGCGTGAGGGAGAAGAACAAGGGAACCAGAGGAGGGCAAGAGCAGGGCAAGAGAGAAAATGACAGTCCGAGAGTTCTTTTAACGTCGGGTCGTGACTTCATCGGCGCTTTTCCACCAATCAGCCCACAGGCCACCACTGCCTGCCCAGCTCTCCACCAATCAGTGCCCCGCTTCTTGCTCGCCCTTCTTTCACCAATCGATGAGTGCCTTCTTGCTCCGCCCTGGCCAATCAGCGAGTCCTTTCTTACCCCGGCCTTCCTGTTGGTCAACTCCCGCCCAATCACCGTCCTTCTGGGCGTGGCTCTCGGCCTGCCCGAGCGATGTGTGCCTGCCAGGCGGGATTGTCAGCCCCAGTGCCCGATGCCTGGCTTCCGGTTGGTTTTCTTATTATGTGTGGTTTAATGGCCAATTCCTGTGCTCGTGTCTATTGCGGTGCCATAAGGGACAAAGGATAAATCACCAAGGGTAAGACGTACAAGGGATAATTTATCCTTATGCCCGAAGTTAGTTAACATGCCCCGCCCCCTCGTGACGGGGACAGATATACACTTATCCGACAACCGGCTAAACAGAACTTATTACATTGTGATGGTTCTTACCCGACATCTGCAGCATGTTAATTTATACAAATCTACCTGACTACATATTACTGCCTACCCCACAGACATAACAGTATTTTATTTGCCAGATGTAGTGTGCGCTTTCATGCGGGATTCCTGTATCTGTTGTCTTGTGCCATTAAATTATTTATATTTCACAAGCATAATCATTTTTCATGTTGTGGGTGGGGGATGAAGGGGAGAGGGTAGGGTAGGGTTACTTATTAGATACCGTCGTGGCCAAAAATATTGGCACCCATGCACCTTTTTCAAATAATGCACCATTTCTTCCAGAAAATTGTTGAAATTAAAAAATATTTTGGTATCCACATCTTTATTTCTTTTGTTTGCAGTGGATGAAAACAAAAAAGGTGAAAAAAATTACTATATCCTAGCTTATTCCACACAGGAATTCTAAAATAGCCCGGACAATATTATTGGCACCTTTTAGAAGTTGTTAGAAATAATTAGATTTCAAGCATGTGATTGTCCTCTACTTTGGAATTGAACTCACCTATGGTGAGTTGCAGGTGCCTGCAATATAAAAATCATTCATTCAACCAGTTTCAATGGAGAATAGGAGTCATTCTGCTGTTTTGTGTCACTGTGTGTACCCCAATGAGCATTGAGAAAAAAAAGAAAGCCAGAGAATTGTCTGAGGAGGTCAGACACAAGACTGTAGCCGAGCATGGACAATCTCAAGGCTACAAGTCCATCTCCAGAGGCCTTGATGTTCCTGTGTACACCATACGCAATGTTATCAGGAAGTTTAAAGGACCACAGACACAGAAAATCATGTTTGGTTTAATTAATAGATATTGCTTCACTTAACACTTAATCGTCCTTTTTTTTGAATAAATATCACTCGATTGGCCCCCGCCACCCAAAAAACGGCGATTTGATTGCTCATGTGACTGGCTACGTCATCGAGGGAATTTTTGTTGCTGCTGGTAGTTTTTAGCTGGTAGAGTGGAGTGGACTTCCCCTAAAATCGTGATGTTCATTCATGATGTCACCTGTGTGATGTAATCGAGGGAAAGGTTTCTCAGCACGCAATGATAACTGCCTGACCAAGAATCTTCTGATAGTCAAAATCATTATTAAAAACTACCAGCAGCAACAAAAATTCCCTCGATGACGTAGCCAGTCACATGAGCAATCAAATCGCCGTTTTTTGGGTGGCGGGGGCCAATCGAGTGATATTTATTCAAAAAAAAGGACGATTAAGTGTTAAGTGAAGCAATATCTATTAATTAAACCAAACATGATTTTCTGTGTCTGTGGCCCTTTAAGGCCCATGGCACTGTAGCCAACCTTCCTGGATGTGGCTACAAGAGAAAACTTGATTGGAGATTGCAGCGAAGGGATTGTTCGAATGGTGGAGAAAGCACCCTCGATCAAGGATTCAAGCTGACCTTCAGACACAAGGTATAACAGTCTCAACTCGCACCATCCGTTGCCAATTCAATGAAAGAGGCTTCTATGGTAGGAGACCCAGGAGAACCCCACTGCTGAGAAAGCCTGGCTGGAGTTTGTCAAAATACACCTGAACAAGCCGAAATCCTTCTGGGAGAGAATGTCCTGTGGACAGGTGAGACCAAATTATATATTTTTGGTAAAGCACATCATCTCTATGTTTACAGAAAACCAAATGAAGCCTTCATAGAAAAGAACACCTTCCCTACAGTCAAACATGGAGGAGGTTCAGTGATGTTTTGGTGTTGCTGTGCTGCCTCTGGCACTTGGTGCCTTGAATATGTGCATGGCAACATGAAATCAGGAGATTACCAAGGCATTTTGGAGCGCAATGTTCAACCTAGTGTAAGACAGCCGGGTCTTCGTCGAAGGTCATGGGTCTTGCAGCAGGACAATGACCCCAAACACACTTAAAAAAGCACCCAGGAATGGTTCAAGACAAAACGCTGGACTGTTCTGAAGTGGCCAGCAATAAATCCAGATGTAAATCCCATTGAACACCTGTGGGGAGATCGGAAAGCAGCAGTTGGGAGAAGGCACCCTTCAAAACTGAGAACTGGAGCAGTTTACACAAGGAGAGTGGGCCAAACTGCCAGTAGAGAGGTGTAGGAAGCTTATCCGTGGCTATAGGAAGTGCTTGACGGCAGTTATTTTGGCCAAAGGCTGTGCTACCAAATATTAAGTCTAGGGTGTCAATAATTTTGTCAATGCCATTTCTTTTTCTTTTCTGATTTAATAGGATATATTAAGTTCTGAATCAAAAACAAAGGTTTTGTAATATTAACAGTGAAATAAAGAATTGTGGAGACCAAATACTTTTGTCAATTTCAACTTATTCTCAGAGAAAATTGTGAGTTATTTGAAAATAGTGCAAGGGTGCCAATATTTTTGGCCATGACTGTATATCGTATTGATCCCCCTTTGTGTTCGCATAGTTTTAAACATATTTCTACATGTATTAAGGGCAAGTGGATAGGGATAATTCAACATGCTTTTACACTACCGAGAGACGGCGTTCCTGCCAACTTTAGGCTTTAGTAGCTAGAGATGTTAATGCATGTCAGTTCCTGCCAACTTTTCCTGCGTCCTTTGATTCAGATAATTGAGTCTCACTGCAGGAGTAAATTCGAGTTGATTCCTAAATTTCCCAATAGCGGAATACAAAGCTCATTCTCCACTTGGGTTTGTTTTGTGTTGAATTGCTTCAAGTAGAATCATCCGCAGAGGGATCTCCGCCATGTTTTCTCTCTGCGCCAGCTGCGGTTGTGGCTGTGGTTAAAGTGGTTGATGGGGTCATACACACAAAAGTACTTTAGGCTACAGACCGAGTGATAAAACCTCAAAACAAGAGGGCCAGATCAGTAGTTAGAACATGTGGGCAGGTACCCTAATCTGTTGTAGTTTGTGTAAACATTACACCACTCCAACATGGCTGTATTCGTGTTTTCAAACACATATTTGCTTTTGTTTCCTGTTCAGATTGTTCTCTCTGTCTGCTTTTTTCACTTCTCTGGCCTGAGGCGTATGAATGCCTGAAGGTGAATATAGCCTTTTATTTAAAAACATAGGGGCAATACCCCTGGTGCTCACCTGGTAGAATAAATAGTCTACTGCACTGCCTAACCCTAAAGGTAGATCTCCAAAGGAGCAGATTTTTTTTTTTTAAATGCCGTGAACAAACTTTGGTACATCACGGGTGGTGAAGGTTGTGGTGAAGTTTCATCGAAATCGTGTGTGTAGTTTCATTGAAGAAAGCAAATATATATTTTGGGGGACCCACTTTGACCCCCCCCCCTCCCCCCTGTCAACCCCCAAAGGAGCAGATTTTTTAAATGCTGTGAACAAACTTTGGTAAATCACAGGTGATGAAGGTTGTGGTAAAGTTTCATCGAAATAGTGTGTGTAGTTTCAGAGGAAAAAGCAAATTCCTATTTTGGGTGGTCAAACCTGGATCCACTTTGACCCCGGTAAACCCCATTCGACCCCGATTTTTTTTTTCCATACCGTGAACAAACTTTCGTTACAACACAACAAATACCATTTGTGCCAAATTTGGTCGCAATCCCATCAGCGGTTTCGGAGAAGCTTCAAGTGTTGACGGACGGACAGACAGACTGACGGACTGACGACGCGCCATCGCTTAAGCTTGGATCAGCCATCGCATAAGCTTCTGTGAACTTCGTTCCAGGTGAGCTAAAAATATATCATGTAGTGGAGAGCCACATAGTTTCCCCTCGTTGAACATTTGAGCTTTTCCTTATTGTGGGGTTCGAGAGGAAATAAATGTCTGTTTCTGCAATGTGTGGTGACACAGTTGATTGAGACATTGTTGAGACAAGGAATACTCCGTTTTTGTGTTTTTAGCCACGTCGCAGATGCTGCTCATAGAGTGCCCTCTGCTGTTGTTGTTGTTCTTCTTCTTCTTCTTGTTCTTGTTCTTGCAGAGAAGACAAAACCTCAAAGCTCCACCCATTCTGGGAACCATAGCTCCACCCATTGTGGGAGAGGCTTCATATAAACAAATATCCACCATTTTATTAACTCGCATAGCTTTGAGGCTTGTTTTGTAGGCCCGTGGTGTCTTGCTCTCTCACACAGTTTTCTTTCAAATCAAATTCGATATATCATTTCATTTTTCACAGTCGCTAACATAGTTTTAGACTCGGTTGAAAAAAAACGGGAAGAAAATCTGATGAAAGTTGCCCTTTATAGAACGAAATGAATTCTCAAAGGCCTGTAACTTCAAGTCCATTGAGATATATTTTGTTTAAATCGCGGCATGGTCAGTCATACACCGCCCAAAATAACAGACGGGAAAATGCCGAGATATATATATTTTGTTTAAATCGCGGCATGGTCAGTCATACACCGCCCGAAATAACAGACGGGAAAATGCAGAGATTTATTAAAAATTCGTCCATTTGATGACAATCGTCACGAAATATTTAATTTATACGTCGTCACAATAATGTGGAGAGAGGAACATAGCTTCGTTCACGTGTCGCCACACACGGGAAATTGCCGAGATATATTTTTTATAAATCGCGGCATGGTCAGTCATACACCGCCTGAAATAACAGACGGGAAAATGCCGAGATATATTAAAAATTCGTCCATTTGATGACAATCGTCACGATGAAATATTTAATTTATACGTCGTCACAATAATGTGGAGAGAGGAGCATAGCTTCGTTCACGTGTCGCCACACACGGGAAATTGCCGAGATATATATTTTTAAATCGCGGCATGGTCAGTCATACACCGCCTGAAATTACAGATGGGAAAATGCCGAGATATATTAAAAATTCGTCGCCACACACGGGAAATTGTCGAGATATATTTTCACTTTGCACAAAAATAACATCAAGTAATCAATCAATAGGAATGTCCTGTGCCTATAACATCGACGTTATAGGCACAGCTGCATCTAGGCATTGTGTAACATCGACGCGGCTTTTGTTTTAATAAAAACTTTTTGTACTTGTTCTTTCATTGTAGCATGAATTGTCCGATGAATAACTACTTTATTTGCATTACCCTTCAAAACTAAACATGTTCAAATTTAAGTTTTTTTTGTATCATTCAAAAATATGTAAACGTATAATTATGTAATACAGACACTTTGTGTTCTATACAGGGGTCTTGTCTGGGTGGACGTAGATCTCCAGGAACTTGATATCGACCAATGCTCTACTGCATGGAGCTGGCACCAAAGTCCACACGAATGCCCCAACTATACTCAGGTGAGTTGGGATAGCACAGTTAATGCTTGTGCTACCTGATGGGCTGTAGGAATTAATGTCCTGGGAAAATTCCAATTTTTTTTGTCAATAATACCCAGAGGCAGCTGTACTTGGCTAAAAGCTTGGCACATCCATAGGAAGAGTACATTAACTTGCGTTTTGTGCTAAGCTCCAGCCTGGATTTGGATAAGCTGTCCAAAATCCATATGAGTTCTGAATGTGAAGGCAAGATAATGCAAAAAATTACATAATGTTAGGCTTGTGAGCGCTTAATGATATTTTATTTTCAACAGCATTTTGCTGTCATTCCAGTTCTTTTGAGTCTTAAATGTTTTCTCACATCAGTTTATTCCTTCTGTCCTTCAGCTATTCCATGAATGTTGATGTCTTTATTTTTTATGGCGTAGCCCATAGGGCAAAGCCGTCTAGAACAGTTTGTCCATCCATATGTATGTATGTATGTATGTATGTATGTCCTCTCAAAGGTATACCAATCAGAGCTGAGGATCTGGTCACATGACAGGGTGATGTACGCCGTAATGACATCAGACGTAATCACAACGGCTGACTCCGCACGCCGCCATTTTGATTCCAATTTCGTTCAGGCCGAACATATCGTCGAACCTGTCATATATCGCAATCGCCATGCTCCACCTTAACGTTTTTCATTTAGTGTGAAACACAAACAAACCGATTGTTAAAATGACCATGAAATATCGAAAGCATTGGCATTACGTCTCTTCCAACAACACGGTATGGTACGTATAGGCCTTAGGCGTTATTCCTCACCTCCAGACCGCTTCGGACAAATTAAGCCCAGGTTTCTTAATACAGTAGTGTATTGTTTCAGTAGTATCGTTTTCGTAATAATAATAATATCGTAACTATAACCATAACACTTTAATCCCAATGTCGTGAATGGAAAGTTAGTGGATTGAAGCGGTGTATGGTTCATGATCAATGATCTA
Organism: Myxine glutinosa; assembly: GCF_964187855.1. NCBI lineage: Eukaryota > Metazoa > Chordata > Myxini > Myxiniformes > Myxinidae > Myxine > Myxine glutinosa. The sequence continues at coordinate 21,327,010 of NC_136267.1, read as the reverse complement.
AGCGGTGTTCGGCACTAATATTAATAACCACGGAAGTAAGGAATTAGCCTCGGTTTTTTAATAGTAATAT
>NC_136267.1:21311940-21321940 GCF_964187855.1 Myxine glutinosa | reverse complement strand
TTTCCACAACACTAATGCACCCATCCACAATACCATTCTGCAACCGCACCACAAATGCCAATATCCAACCACAATTTACCTATACCCTCTACCTAACACTTACACTACCCGCCCCGGGTACTCGTGAAAGGGGTCCACTCTTCCCCCATCCACACCTTCACACCATGCACACCACTCCGTACCACTTACTCCCACTCTCTCCACACCACTCATTCCAATACTCCATGTATTCCACACACCATGTCTTCCACACAACCATTTATTCCATTCACCTGTTGGTGCACACCTGTGCACTCACACCTGGTGCCACCTGCACCCTTCTCTCCCCAAGCGCATTCGCGCTGATCCACAACACTCACTACTCATACACTGCTCCACACACCTGTCCAGTTCTCACACAGCATCATCTCATCTAACTACTCCCCTCTGAAACTTGCGCTTCCCAGTCGTCCCTTTAAACTATTGCGCTCCCTCCTCATTATCAAACACTAAGCTACTACGTCCCCACTACAGGCACCAGTCACTAACTAACCTTAACGTCACCTAAGGTCATCTTCGCTAGATCCCTACACACAATATCCTAACCCACCCGGGCTAGTTTCCACTGCCATACACCCCATAAACTAGTGCATTTGCCCCCACGTTTGTGAGGGATGACAGAGTTGCCATCCCACCACATCGGGCATCTCCCACTACCAATTTTGCACATCAAATTTCAACAAATCAAAAATTTGCCAATCACTACCCATCATCTGCCAATCATTACTGCCAATCCTTTGCCAATCATCAAATTTTGTTTTTTTCTAATTTTGGGTCCAAAACACTAACCTCATCACCCGTCTACTTATTAGATCCTCTCGGTGCGCCAATTCCCTGCTAAAGCTCGGCTTCGTACAGCCGAGCAATGAATGCGGGTTGTTTTGTGCCAGCGGCTGGATGCGTCCGGCACTCGGTGCAGGGACGGGGGCTTACCCGTGCCGAGATCCCACGCACCACCTCGGCGCGGAGCCATCCCATGGCCCGACCTCGACCTGCCGGAATGCCTCAACAAAAAGTGGTCGCCATGACGACCCTTCCTATCGGGCTGCCCGCTCCGCCTAGTGGAGCACGGACGCGGCCATTCAAAGCGAGGCCCAGCGTGGATCGCGTACGGCGGTCCTTTTGAACCCGCCGTGGCTCGGATCCCCGCTGGTTCTCGCGGCACGCGAAGCCCGGCATGCACCGAGGGCCCGATTCGGCTATAAGTCGCTCTAACCGCTAACCCGGTTACCGTCGATGCTTCACCTGCATGCTTACACGCATACGCTACCCCTTTCTTGCTCATACCTCCAGCTGTTCCCATCCTCCTCGTCGTACCTTCTCTAACACACCCAGGTACACTCATTCCACTCACAGCCTTGGTCACACACCTGACCACCGAACACTTTGGCACACATTCGTCGCTCGCACACCTCACCAACACACCTCTTCGCGCCCCCTCCTCGGTCACCTCCTCTGTGACAATCACAGGTGTGCCCTCACTCGCACACCCAACCACGTGCCTCACTACCAATTCCAGCGTGCATTCCCACACACGCTCTACCATTCCAGGTGTGCTTCCTTTCTCACCTGTCACAACCAACTCACGCTCCGTGTCACTCTTACTACTCTCACCTCCACTCTTGACAGCGCACTCACCCTTACTCTCGACAGCGCACTCTTTCCTCATGCACCCGTCCGTTACACACCTTTCTCGCGCACACTCTCCCGTTACACCCTCTGTAACACTCACCACAGGTGTACACTCTTCCTTACTTTTGACAGCGCACTCTTTCCCCATGCACCTGTCCGTCACACATCTTTCTCGCGCACACTCTCCCGTTACATCCTCTGTAACACTCACCACAGGCGTGCATTCTCCCTTTACATCCTCCGAAACACTCCTCACTACGCGCTTCCATGTGCTCCCTCGCACACGCGCTACGACCGACTCACTCTCGACAGCACCCTCACTCCTTGGCACGCACTTTTTCCTCACACACCCCAGAGTCGGACTTTCTCGCACACCTCCTTTTTCGCACACCAGACCTGTCGCACACTTCACCAACGGCCTCTCACGAACACCCGGGTCCATCTCGACCCCCAAGCTTATTAAATCACCTGGCGCATCATACGCACGACCATATTGGTCACCACTTACACCGGGTCCTCTTTCTCTTCGCTTCTCCTCCATCACCTGCGAATCCCTCATCCGGTTAATGAGCACATCATCACGATCCGAACACAGACTTTGGACCAATTCTTTTACTTCCTCCTTTATCTCTTTCTTATCCTCTCTCCGTCGCTTCTTAATTTCGCTCACCCCTTCTTCCACTTCTTCTAATTTCTGCTTCACCTCCTTCATCTCCTCGTGCGCCCCCTTGAGTTCTTCCTCTAACTCCACCTTATTTTTTTCTATGTGCGTCCTCACCTGCCGGTCCTTCGTCTCCATTACCTCTGTCACCTCGTCCAACCTCGTTGTCAGTCCCTCACGTACCATCTGACATTGCCTCTGTGTCGCTATCAAGTCATTTTTTATGTCATTTTGTGTCGCTCTTAACCCTCCTAGTACCGCAGTGTTCCTTTGAACCTGCTCCGTTAGTTCTTTTTGTCCCTCCGTCAGCTGTTCCACTTCCAGCGTCAACTCCTCTATACCACCTTGCAATTTTACAGTCCCCTTTCTCACCTCCTTCTCCATGCGCTCCTTACAGTGCCTCACCTCCTCGCGCACTCCTCCGACCTCCTCACTCACACCTCTTCTGATCTCCTCTCCCATCACTTGCATCTCCTGCCCAGATGCCACCCTCATCTGCTCCATTTCCTCCCTGTGAGCATCCAATTTAGTTTCTACCCCCATTCTGACCCCCTCTATCTGCTGCCCCATTTTTTAAACTTCCCTTTCCGCTTGGTCCCTCATGTCCCTCAATTTGCCTTCCATACTGTTTTCTAACCCCTCTAACCCCTTTTTCATCCCTTACATTTGATTCTCTTGAGCGGCCATTCTGTTTTCTACCCCCGTTAACCCATTCTTTACCTCTTTTATCCCATTGTCTAACCCCTCACCGGTACCCCTCGCTTCGTCCCTCATTACCCCCATTTGGCCCTCCAATCGCTCACCCTGAGCATCCATCCGGTTCCCCATTACCCCCATTTGGCCCTCCAATCGCTCACCCTGAGCATCCATCCGGTTCCCCATTACCCCCAATTGCTCACTCTGCAGTTTGAGGGACGCCTGCATTTGCGCCATAAATTGCTCCATGAGGGCCTGCATTTGGGCCATCCCTCCCACTTGTGCAGCGGGTGCGGCCGCCGTAGCCATGTGCGAGGCGCCATTTTGCGCGCCCGCAACCTCGTGCGCGAGGACGCCATTTTGCAAACCTGCCGCCCTCACTGCTTCGCTCTCCTCATGTCCCTCAATTTGGTCCTGGATCGACCCTGCCTCACTCTCCTCTACCGGAACCCAGCCGTCTTGATCTGCCATAGCGCGACTTTCAAAATTCGGGTTTTTTTTTTTGTAAAACAAAATCAAATTTCGCCGTTAATAATTTCGAGCGCGTGAAGCGCGCTTCGGGTCCAATCCCACTTCCCGACACCAATTGTTACGGACACGGCTTAGATGTTATGATGGGCCGAGCGGAATGGCCGCCGTGTTCGCACAGTTTACCCGATTCCACCCGACGTTGACCCAAATCGCGCTATGCTAAATCAATGAAGGAAAGGACACAACGGCTGGGATAAATGAAACGACACAAGGGGTACAGTTCTCAAGACCTCCGGAGGAGGATATAATTGGTGGTGGAGAAAAGGGGTAGATTACAAGGTAAGAGGTAAAGCACAGAAGAGATAGGCACTTAGACACAATCTTATCTATCCCAGACAGACCACAGACAAACGGAACAAGACTGACTTACACAGGGATTGATGGCAGGGAAGGGCAGGCAGTCGATAGCACAAGGTGCACCTTGGCTCAGGGACAGGATAAAGCACGGTCCAGTAGATGCAGGGAGGTGTCACGGCGCTCGGAGGTGGCGTCCTGTTCTCTCCAAGCTGAGGGCGCATCTCACGTCACCTCCCTCTTCCTGCGCATGCTCAACGGGGAGTGACACGCCCTCGGCTGCTTGGCTCCGCCCCAGATGGGACCGGTCCGCCGCTCCCATTGGGTGCAGGGGTTACCGGGCTCCGCCCTTGACGAGGAGCTGACAGCGAGCCCCTACGTGGTAACCCCGTCGAGCACATGTTCGATGGCGGCTAACCAAGCCGGAGTGAGGACGCGCACTCCCCGCGCCGCCGCCGTTGTTGTTGCTGTTGTTGTTGTTGTTGCTGAACTGTGAGGAAGAGCTGCGGGGAGGTATTGGGAGGTCCTAAACTTCCTAACGGTGCCATACAATCACATTCTGGTGCAACGAAGACTCAGAATTAATGGAAACGAGTCCTTAACTGACATAGACTAAGAATAACTAGCAAGATGTCCTATAGTTGTCTACGTGAGATGCGGTGGACCTGGATGCGACATTTAATGGGGGAAATAGGGGAAGGTCGGGTCTACAGAGTGTTGTTTACAGAAAATGGGACTAGGGAATGGGGGATTGGGGATAGTTGGGAAGTATGGAGGAAATAGGGGAATATTTACAAGCGGATATGGATGGAGGCCAATCTCATATCCGCAACAATATATATATATATATATATATATATATATATATATATATATATATTGTTGCGGATCTCAACGCCGGCCCCTTTTCCCCCTAAGAAGGGGGGATTAATCCCCTTGTCCGCGACTGACCGACGTGAGTCCTGCGGGTCCCAACGCTCCTTCCGGTCGGGAGCAGCCAGGGTATTTGGTCTACGAAAAGTCCCAAGGACCTGAGTGCCACTCCTGACTGCGAAGCAGGGGAGGGACTCCCGCTTGAACCCCGGTTTTAGATGGTCTAGTTGCTGAGCGGTTTTTAGCAACCCGGAGTTCGAGCTATTAACAGTCACTAACCCGATTCCGAAACGTTGGCCAAATCGTGCCACAGGTATTCAATGATGGAAAAGACAAGGACGAACGGATGTGAAGGAAAGAAGGCAAGGTAGGAAGAACAGGATTTATTATTATTTACACACAACTAAAGCAGGGAAGAAAAGAAATGTAATTTACAGGGAAATGGAAGGAGCAGAAGGACACAGAGCAATTTCTAGCTTATCTATGCAGTCTTACTTATACCCAGGACAATACAGACAGAACTAACTCACTCACACGAATAGGGAATTACAGAGTGGATTGGCTGGAGGGAGAGGAAGGTAGGACCACAAGGCTGGAAGGTTTGGCAGGGCGCACAGCAAGCAGGTCCTCTCCGGGCTGGGAGCGAGCAGGGCGGCGGCGGCACACGTATCTCGTTCGTTCCACGCGGCAGGGGTCGTTCTTGCCTCGACACGCCTCGGGCTCTCTCGGTCATCTGTCGCGGTCCTCTCTTGCGTGATTGTCGCACGCATATATCAAGCGGGGTCGTGACACGCCCTCGGCCGTTTGGGTACCGCCCCCGTACTCTGTGTTGGTGGCCTTATATGGCAATGCCACGGTCTTGTATCCTTATTTGGGCATGGAGCCGAACAGCGCGCCCCTCGTGGCGAGCCACGGGCTTGTACCCTTATTTGGGCATGGGGCTGAACAGCCCCGCTCCTCGTGGCGTGCCCTGGGCTTGTATCCTTATTTGGGCATGGGGCTGAACAGCCCGCCCCTTCCTGTCCAAACAGAGCACGGAGCACATATTCACCATAGCAGCGAACGCCGCTTCCAAACCCAGGCCAGTTGAGAGGGCGCGCACCCCACGCTTGTCACGCTGCTTTACCCAGAGAGGGAGAGTTTGGCTGGGAGATGTAATTATTGAAGGGGAGCTATCCTTATTTGATTCGGTGCAATGGAGTGTCAATTACTGGGCAACAGGGCCTTAAACTGGAACACATAATAAGGGAATAACTATTGAGAGGTTCTAAGATTGGCTAGGTGTATGCGATGAATTAACTAAGGGGGACAGCCTTTGACCTTTACAATTATGGAGGTATTTACACAGATCATGACATTTACAAAGGGTGGTATTTACAAAAATTACAGGATTCTCAAATCCGTTACAATATACAGACTTGGCATTTAATATGGAATATTTTTTTTTGTGGGGGTGAACTTACTTTTCAAGATGACTTAGAACCAAAAGTTCATTGGAATTATGTTGAAATTATTCTAGATTTTGTTAATGTGACCTTTAAAAGAAACAAAAACCACATTTGACATTTGCAAGCAAATAAATTGATCCTTGAAAGTGATGTAAACTGATATCGAACTCAATTCATGGACAGTACTGTGTTAAACTTCTGTACGTTTTCCAGAAATATCTCTTTATTTTGCACATTAGCCAAAAAAAAATTTCAAAAAAAACAAAAGCTAAATTATGACTGGGATTACGGACAGTAAAATTACAGTTCAGTACTTCGTGTAACCCCCACGAGCATTCAGGAGAGCACGTACACGTCGAGGCATGCTGTTCACGATATTTGCCAAGGTTTTGACAGGAGTGGCTTGCCATGCAGTGACAATAGTCTGCTGCAATTCACGCACAGAGGTAGGCTGCTGGTCCAAGTTGTCGAATTGACGCGTTAATTCTGCCCACAAGTTCTCTCTCGGATTCATATCCGGTGACATGGCAGGCCACTCCATATGCTCTATACCACGGTCAGCAAGAAAATGTTGGATCATGCGAGCACAATGAGGCCATGCATTGTCATCTTGGAAGACAAAGTTTCCTCGAAAGGCTGCATGAGCAAATGGAAGCAATGTTTCTTCCAGAATGACCCTGTACTTGAACTGGTTCAGGTTTCCATTCAGAGCAACCAGGTCAGTTTTGCCCCTGTTTTGCCAGTTTTGCCCCCTGCATGAAAAGCAGCCCAAACGGTCACCCCACCACCTCCAGCTTGGACTCTTGGCACTATACAATCTTCGTTGTGGGCTTCATGCACTTGTCTGCGCACTCGGACGCGGCCATCTTGACGATAGACCAGAAATCTAGACTCGTCACTGAAGGTCACGTGATTCCAGTGTGCTGGCTGCCATTGACGGTGCTCTCTGGCCCACTGCAATCGGCGCTGGCTGTGTTGTCTGGTCAGGCGTGGCTTTCTCAGGGGATGCCTGGCACGATAGCCTGCTTGAACCAGTCGTTGGTTGACTAGCCTTCTGGATACAGGCACATTTGTCAGTTGCTGCCACTCAGCCCTAAGCCGATTAGCTGACTTGGTACGGCCATTGCAGACTAACCGGTGCAGCTGGCGATCATCTCTCCTTGTGGTTCTGCGTGGACGTCCTGGCCTTGGTATTGGAGTAGGGACACCCCTATGAGCATTTCGTTTCAGGATCTTTGACACCTGACCTTGAGTGATGCCATACTGCCGAGCAATAGCACGCTGTTTCATGCCAGAATTTCGTAAAGCCACCACTCCATGACAAACAGCATTGTCAAGTTGACGGACCATCTCCAGAGGAAGCAGCAATAACTTTTGTAGACGTGTAGCAGTTGTTTTCCGCTAATACAGAATGCAACAACCCTTATATACCCGATTGTGAAGCCAATCGTCAAATGTACCTGTCCTTACATTTTGTCACGCCACCTGTGATATAATCCTGTTATTGACTTCTTGCTGCGAAAGACAATCAGTGACATGGTTCTTTCAACAAAGACATCACCGATGGGTAAAATAAACTCACCAGATTGATATACTGAGTTCAGAAAGTAAACCCAAGTCAAGAAAAAATATATATTCCATATTAAATGCCAAGTCTGTATATATATATATATATATATATATATATATATATATATATATATATACGTATATATATATATATATATATATATATATATATATATATATATTATATATATATATATATATATATATATATATTATATATATATATATACATACATACACACACATACATACATACATACATACATACATATATATATATATATATATATATATATATATATATATATATATATATATATATATATATATATATATATATATATATATATATATATATATATACTTGGCATTTAAAGTGGAATTTTTTTTTTTTCTTGACTTGTGTTTCCTTCCTGAACTCAGAATATCAATCTGGTGAGTTTCTTTTACGCTTCTGTGATTTCTTTGTTAAAAGAACCATGTCACTGATTGTCTGTCGCAGCAAGAAGTCAATAACAGGATTATATCACAGGTGGCGTGACAAAATATACGGACAGGTACATTTGACGATTGGCTTCACAATCGGGTATATAAGGCTGGTTGCGTTCTGTATTAGTGGAAAACAACTGCTGCACGTCTACAAAAGTTATTGCCGCTTCCTCTGGAGATGGCCAGTGCCTGACAAGACAACACGGCCAGTGCCGATTGCAGTGGGCCAGAGAGCACCGTTAATGGCAGCCAGGACACTGGAATCATGTGATCTTCAGTGACGAGTGTTGATTTCTGGTCTATCATCAAGATGGCCATGTCTGAGTGCGCAGACAAGTGCATGAAGCCCACAACAAAGATTGTATAGTGCCAAGAGTTCAAGCTGGAGGTGGTGGGGTGACCGTTTGGGCTGCTTTTCATGCAGGGGGCAAAACTGACCTGGTTGTTCTGAATGGAAACCTGAACCAGTTCAAGTACAGGGCCATTCTGGAAGAAACATTGCCTCCATTTGCTCGTGTAGCCTTGCGAGGAAACTTTGTCTTCCAAGATGACAATGCATGGCCTCATCGTGTTCGCATGATCCAACACTTTCTTGCTGACCGTGGTGTAGAGCATATGGAGTGGCCTGCCATGTCCCCGGATATGAATCCGATAGAGAACTTGTGGGCAGAATTAACGCGTCAAATCCACAACTTGGACCAGCAGGCGACCTCTGTGCGTGAATTGCAGCAGGCTATTGTCACTGCATGTCAAGCGATTCCTGTCCAAACCTTGGCAAATCTCGTGAACAGCATGCCTCAACGTGTACGTGCTCTCCTGAATGCTCGTGGGGGTTACACGACGTACTGAACTGTAATTTTACTGTCCGTAATCCCAGTTGTAAGTTAACTTTTGTTTTTGTTAAATAAAAAATTTGGCGAATGTGCAAAATAAAGAAATACTTCTGGAAAACGTACAGAAGTTTAACACAGTACTGTCCGTGAATTGAGTTCAATATCAGTTTGCATCACTTTCAAGGATCAATTTATTTGCTTCGAAATGTCAAATGTGGTTTTTGTTTCTTTTAAAGGTCACATTAACAAAATCTAGAATAATTTCAACATAATTCCAATGAACTTTTGGTTCTAAGTCAACTTGAAAAGTAAGTCCACCCCCACAAAAAAAAATTCCATATTGAATGCCAAGTCTGTATAGGTGTCTGTATATATATATATATATATATATATATATATATATATATATATATATATATATATATATACACATATATATATATATATATATATATATATATATATATATATATATATATATATATATATATATATATATATATATATATATATATATATATATATATATATTGTTACGGTCCGCGGATAAGATGTTGTTTGCCGAGCGGAGGCGCCGCGGCCGAACAGTTTTTCCCGACTCACCCGATCCTCTGAACGTTGGCCAGATCACGCCACAGCTATTCAATGAGGGAAAAGACAAAGACGACACGGATGTGAAGAAGAGGAAGACGAAGGCAAAAAGGTTTGAAATACGATTACTATTTATTACTATTTACAGGCTCAAAGAAACCAAGGAGAAGGAAAGATAAGAAAATAATATAGACAGAGGGACGGACCAGAAGGACACAGTGAAAATCGCTAGCTTGTCTATGCAGTCTTAATTAATTACCCAGGGACAAAACAAACAGAACAAACTCACGTACACTAAAAGGATGGAAAGGCAGGACTGGCGGGAGGTGGATGGCTGGAGGGAG
>NC_136267.1:21255481-21311740 GCF_964187855.1 Myxine glutinosa | reverse complement strand
GATGGATAGATATAGATATATATGTATAGATATATATGTATAGATATAGATATATATGTATAGATATAGATATATATGTATAGATATATATGTATATATATAGATATATATGTATATATATAGATATATATGTATATATATAGATATATATGTACTGTATATAGATATATATGTATATATATAGATATATATGTATATATATAGATATATATATATATATATATATATGTATATATATATATATATATATATATAAAACTAGCTAGGCTCGCCTTACGAGTCATTACAGAGGAATGGGCTCGTTTTAGCTGAAGATAATGATTGTACCTGAGTTGCTGTGTTGTCATGATTTACACCAATCATAATACAAACAATTATTTTGCACAAATTTATTTGCAGTGTTTGTGATATTGCATTTTTATAAGCAATTTAGATTGAAAAAATACGACGATTTCAAAGCAAAACCCTCAGCACATACATTACATATGTGAGGGGAAGGTGCAGACTGGAAGTTTGGGACGATTACACCTCACCACCACATCATTAAAACACCTCACCACCACGTAATTAATAACTTCTCACCACCGCGAAATTAAAAACACCTCACCACCACATAATTAAAAACACCTCACCACCAGGTAATTAAAAACTCCTCACCACCAGGTAATTAAAAACACCTCACCACCACATCATTAAAAACACCTCACCACCAGGTAATTAAAAACACCTCACCACCACATAATTAAACACACCTCACCACGTAATTAAAAACTCCTCACCACTGCGTAATTAAAAACACCTCACCACTGCGTAATTAAAAACACCTCACCACCACATCATTAAAAACCCCTCACCACCAGGTAATTAAAAACACCTCACCACCAGGTAATTAAAAACACCTCAACCCACATAATTAAAAACACCTCACCACCACGTAATTCAAAACACCACCACCATGTCATTCAAAACACCTCACCACCATGTAATGCAAAACACCTCACCACCACGTAATTCAAAACACCTCACCACCACGTAATTCAAAACACCTCACCACCATGTAATTCAAAACACCTCACCACCATGTAATTCAAAACACCTCACCACCATGTAAGCCTCTCCTCAGTGAAAGACACATGAAAGCCTGCTTGGAGTTTGCAAAAAAGCACCTGAAGGACTCTCGGACTGTGAGAAACAAGATTCTGTGGGCTTTCATGTGTCTTTCACCGAGGAGAGGCTTCCGGCTGGCCACTCTGTCATAAATCCCAGATCAGTGGATTGTTGCAGTGATGGTTGTCCTTCTGGAAGTTTCTCCCATCTCCACACAGGATCTCTGGAGTTCAGCCAGAGTGACCATCGAGTTCTTGGTCACCTCTATTACCAAGGCCCTTCTCCCCCGATTGCTCAGTTTGGCCGGGCGGCCAGCCCTAGGAAGAGTACTGGTTGTTTCAAACTTCTTCCATTTAAGAATTATGGAGGCCACTGTGCTCTTGGGAACCTTCAATGAAGTATAATTTTTTTTGTAAGCTTCCCCAGATCTGTGCCTCGACACAATCCTGTCTCTGAGCTCTGCAGGCAATTCCTTCGACCTCATGGCTTGGTTTTTGTCCCCCGTCGCACAGCGTAGTGAAAGGGGGACTATGGCTTTCCCCTCCGTCCGTGCGTGCGTGTTTGCGTGCGGGCGTGTGTGTTTGCGTGCAGGTGTGTGTGTTTGCGTGCAGGTGTGCGTGCGTGCGTGCGTGCGTAAGCGAAGGGCCGCATTCGAATTTGGTGTGTGGGTGCAACCCACGTCAAAATCCAAGATGGCCGCCGCCATGTATGTCTGATGCCATGTATGCCTGAACCTTGTGAGATGAATATCTTGAAACATAAGCGAAGTACCAACTTCTAATCTGGTGTGTGGGTGTATCTCGGCATAAGGAAGAACGCTGTTGAAAATTGGGTCGCCACGTCAAACTCCAAGATGGCCGGCACCATATATATGTCTGAACCTTGTGAGCGAAATATCTTGGAAAATAAGAGAGGTACCAACTTCTAATCTGGTGTGTGGGTGTATCTAGGCATAAGGAAGAACGCCATTGAAAATTGGGTCGGCACGTCAAAATCCAAGATGGCCGCCTCCATGTATGTCTGAACCTTGTGAGCGAAATATAATATCATAGCATGTTTTCTGCGTCTTCCACTTTGTCAACTCACATCACTTCCCCGACGGGGGACCTAGGCGGAACGCTTGTTGCTCTGATATGCATTGTCAGCTGTGAGACCTTATATAGACAGGTTTGTGCCTTTCCAAATCATGTCCAATCAATTGAATTTACTACAGGTGGACTCCAATCATGGTGTAGAAACATCTTAAAGATGATCAAGAGAAATGGGAGGCACCTGAGCTAAATTTCAAGTGTCATAGCAAAGGGTCTGAATACTTATGTAAATGTGATATTTCAGTTTTTTCTTTTTAATAAATTCGCAGAACTTTCTAAAATCCTGTTTTCTCTTTGTCATCATGGGGTATTGAGTGGCGATTGATGAGGGAAAAAAATTAACTTAAACGATTTCAGCATAAGGCTGCAACATAACAAAATGTGAAACAAGTACAGATACATTCAAAGTACACCGCCCCCATGCCAGATAATTAAATATCCCACAGCGCGGCATTGCCAGGGCGCCCCTGGCGCCCGGCAATAACACAGTGCAGCTCATAGAGATTGCATTGGGAGGGAGAGGTGTACAATAATTGATCGATTAATTGCATAATTAAAATCAATAAAAGATTATCATAAAATATTTTCTTAATCAATTGGCTAATAGCATAACTAAACCACTAGTGCTTCATCCGAAGATGTGTCTTTTAGAAATTTAATCAAATGTCATTAATAAAAAATTAAATAATTAATTGATTAATCAATTAATAATTAATCGATTAAATGATTAATCAATAAATCAAAAATATCCTTTACAGTCACATTACTTGGTCACTGTCATGTCCAAATATTAGCTTCCTAGCTCAAAAGGTGCCTGAGATATTGCCCAGATGAGAAAGAAAATTAATAAATGATTAATAATGAAAATAAATAAATATTAATCATAAAAAAATTAAATAGTTAATCAATTGGCTAATAGAATACACAAACCACCACCATTTCATCCGAATATGTAACTTAAAAAAAAAATTAATGAAGTCATTCATCGAATAATTAAATAATTAATCGATTGATTAATTAATCAATAAATCAAAAATACCCTTTACAGCCAAATCACTTGGTCATTGTCATGTCCAAATATCAGCTCCCTAGCTCAAAAGGTGCCTGAGATATTTCCCAGATGAGAAATAAAATAAAGAAATAATTAATAATGAAAATAAATAAATCATAATCATAAAAAAATGAAATAATAAATCAATTCGCTAATAGAACACGTAAACCACCACCATTTCATCAGAATCTGTAAGTTAAAAAAAAAATTTTTTTAGTCATTAATCGAATAATTAAATAATTAATCTATTAATTGATTAATTGATTAATCAATAAATCAAAAATATCTTTTACAGCCATATCACTGTCTTTGGCATGTCCAAATATCATCTGCCTAACTCAAAAGGTGCCTGAGATCATGGCCAGAAGAGAAAGGAAATAAATAAGTGCTTCATTAATCGCTAATAATTAAATAACTCATAAATTGATTAATCAAAAAACAAAAAATACTCTTTTTGACAAAGTACTTCCTCACTATTGTGCCGAAATTTCAGCTTCCGAGCTCAAAGGATGGCTGAGATATAGCCCGGACAAACAAACACACAACCAGAGTGAAAACTGAGTACTCCCGTTCAGCGTGCGTCACTGCCGAGCCCCATTCAGTGCCCGGCAATGACGTTATGCAGCGCCTGTAGATGGCATAGGAAAGGTGCGGTGTACAAAAAGTAAAGGGGTCTGAATACTTTCTGAATGCACTGTAGGCAGTCACGTGAAAAAGTAAGTACACCCCATGTAAAATTTTTACTTTTTCAACATATTTCAACATACAGCTATTTGATCTTCATTTCAACAATATTGATCGATAAAGGTGATATAATATAACAAATATCATGAAACATTTACATTTTGTAGTTCATTGTATAATTTAAATAAACATAAATGCTAATTTCGCATGTGGAAAAAATAAGTACATCCCTACATTTATCACTACTTCAAATACCTAAAATTAGAATCAGGTGCACCAGCTCAGGTGCAAATGATTAGAACATCGTTAGAAAGGATCTTGGAGGAAACTGTCTTATTTAAACCTCAGACATTTAGTTTGGTTTGCTCTTTGTTGTTGAAGTGTGCGGCGTCACCATGCCTAGATCAAAAGAGCTCTCTGAGCCTTCAGAAAGAAGGTTATATATGCCTATGAGTCTGGGAAGGGATTCAAAAAGATCTCCAAACAATTTGAAATCAATCATTCGACTGTCCAGAAGATCATCTACAAGTGGAGAAGATTCCAAACAACTGCCAACTTTTTCAGGCCAGCCCGCCCCAGCAAGTTCAACCCGAGAGCAGACCGCAAGATGCTGAAAGAAGTCTCCAAGAACCCCAGAATGTCATCATGGGACCTACAGGTAGCTCTTGCCACTGTTGATGTCAAAGTGCACGAGTCTACCATTAGAAAGAGGCTTCACAAATTTGATCTACTTGAGAGGTGTGCCAGGAGGAAACCTTTGCTGTCCAGAAAGAACATCAGGGCAAGACTAAAGTTTGCCAATGAACACCTAGGCAAAGACCAGCACTTCTGGAACAATGTGCTCTGGACAGATGAGTCAAAGGTAGAGTTATTTGGCCACAGTACCAGAAGACATGTTTGGTGAAAACCAAAGACAGCATTTGACCACAAGAACCTGATACCAACTGTAAAGCATGGTGGTGGAAATATTATGGTTTGGGGCAGCTTTGCTGCATCAGGGCCTGGGCGGCTCACCATCATGGAATCCACTATGAATTCTTCATTGTACCAGAGGGTGCTTGAGGATAATATGAGGCCATCTGTTGGAAAGTTGAAGCTCAACCGAAGTTGAACCTTGCAACATGACAATGACCCTAAACATAGCAGTAAATCCACCTAGAAATGGCTGAAAAGAAAGAAATGGAGGGTTCTGGAATGGCCAAGTCAAAGCCCGGATCTAAATCCCATCGAGATGTTGTGGGGGGATTTGAAACGAGCTGTGCATTCAATTTTTTGTTGAATAAATTATTGCAAAGTCAATTTTCCATTGTTTTTTGCTCAATTAGATCAGCTTTATCTATGGATACTGTTTAAATGAAGATCAAATATTGATATGTCCACATATGTTAAAAAGATTTAAAAAACATTTCATGGGGTGTACTTACTTTTTCCACATGCGAAATTTGCATTTATGTTTATTTAAATTATACAATGTACTACAAAATGTAAATGTTTCATGATATTTGTTATCTTATATCACCTTTATCTATAAATATTGTTGAAATGAAGATCAAATAGCTGTATGTTGAAATATGTTGAAAAAGTCAAAACTTTATATGGGGTGGACTTACTTTTTCACGTGACTGTATAGTGTATATAGTCCTGTCCGTAGCTAGTTAAGACCAGCCTTGGACGAATAGCCGAAACAGTTTTCTCTCTCGAGGCGAGCAGCCGAATATATGGCGGTTATTTAACACGCACGGGATGAAAGGATGCGAGACATTTATCTTGTCGAAAAGACACAGGTTTATTCCCGAACCCAACACTATGCAAACAAGACAATGAAAATACAACAATAAGGATTTAATAAAAACTAGAACTGCCACTTTAAAACTGCTGGCAGTGATGACCGGTTTGCTCGCACCCACTTTTGATACAACCCCACTTTTGATACAACCCCACTTTTGATGCAACCCCACTTTTGATGCAACCCCACTTTTGATGCAACCCCACTTTTGATACAACCCCACTTTCATTGGACATGCTTTGACACAACCCCCTTGGATACACACACACACACACACACACACACACACACACACACACACACACACACACACACACACATCCCCCCTACGCCCACCCACACACACACCCACACACAAACACCCCCACGCCCCTCCCCCCACACACACACCGCTCCACAAATACACAAACACAAACACACCCCTCCACACATACACACACACACACACATCCAACCCCCCCTCCTCCACACGCACAACCCAACCCCCCCCCCCCCACACACACATATCCACACACACACACATCCACACACACAAACACATGCACACACACACACACACACACACACACACAACCCCTAAAACACACACACACACACACCACCCCCTGCCCCCACACCCCCCCCCCCACACACACACACACCAACCCCCCCCCCCCCCACACACACACATCCCTCCCCCCCCCCCACACACACACACACACCAACCCCCCCCCCCCCACACACACACATCCCTTCCCCCCCCCCCCCACACACACACACACACACCAACCCCCCCCCACACACACACATCCCTTCCCCCCCCCCCCCCCCCGCAACACACACATCCCCCCACACACATCCCCCCACACACATCCCCCCACACACATCTCCCCACACACACATCCCCACACACACACACACAACCACACCCACACACACATCCCCCTCTTCACTCACACACACACACACACACACACACACACACACACACACACACACACACACACACACACACACACACACACACACACACACCCAACACACAAACACACACACAACACACACACCCCCCAACACACACAAAATCACACACACATCCCCCTCTACCCCTCCCCCCACACGCACACCCCTCCACACATACACACACACACACCGCCTCCACACATACACACACACACACACACACACACACACACACATCCGCCCCCCCCCCCCACCACACACACACATATGCACCCCCTCCCCCACACCCACACACACACACACAGACATACACACACACACACACACACACACACACACATACATAAACACACACACACACACACAAACACATCCTATGGCGCACCTGTGGTGAAAATTTCATGTCAATCCGTTCAATGATTGCAGAAAAAAGCGATTTAAAAAAGAAAATAAACGTGAAATTGCAGAGCCAGAATTATTTATTTTATCTGAGAAGCCAAGCGAGGTTTCTTCTTCTTTAGCTTCCCACAACTCTTAGTAAGGGAAACATATGAAAATCTGTTAACTAAATTGTTACCAAAAAATTTCCTCACCAATATGTTTGTAAAGGTGTGTAATAACATGTGTTAAAATGTTGAAGGTCAACTCCCGTGGGAAACCCAGAAAAAAAGCTGTTGAATTCAGGTACCGAAAAATTATTTTCGAGAATTTTTATTTTTTTTAAATCGGCCCTTAAGTAACTTATGAGGGGTCAAATAAGGGTTTTCATGATTCTGAGTTGATTGCTAACATTTATATTTCACCACAGACACTCCTTTGTGGAAAAATAATTTCTAAATATATCTCATTTTCTACTTTGCAGGACATGGAGTCTAGCAATATGGATGAAGATGTTACTCCACCTGTGCTCAATTGCTTCATCTGTGCACGCTCGGATACACCAGCTGAAAGGCTCATACAGGCAACTCCAAAGGGATACTCAACTTTATTGAAACAAGCAGAAACTGTCGAAAATGTTACTGTTGTGGAACGTATGAAGGAGGCTCAAAAGGAAGGAAAACTGAGGTACCACCAGAAGTGTAAAAATGATCTGTACAACAACTTTGTTGCAACCACCAAGAAGTCAGCTCAAGCATCAAAGGCAGAGAAAGAGTCATCAAAGTTGAAGAGAAGACGCACTACTTGTGAGTTCAGTTCATCAACTGGCTGCAGTTCTAGAAGATCACAGTCAGTTGACCTCCTGTATAAGGATGTATGCATTCTTTGCAACCAACCAGCCCAGCTCTACAAAAATAATCCAGCACAAGCTAGAAAGAAATACAGAGTGCCAGATAATTTGACTGCAGATACACTGAAGGCAAGCTTGCTGAAGACAGCACGGAGTCGCGGGGATGACTGGGGCACTGAAGTCACTGGACGCCTGGAAGGGATCAACGACTTGGTAGCAGAAGAAACACTGTACCATTTGCGATGCAAACTTATGTTTGCGAGAGGTGACAGTTTGTCCAAGACTGATGAGGAAGGAAAAAGGAAGAGAGGACAGAGGAGTATTGATGAGGAGCGAGAGGCAGTTTTTATTGAATTCTGCGAATGGTTAGACTCAGAATTAGAGCATGGGGTAATGAACATGGACCAAGTCCATGAAAAGCTGCAGGAGTTTGATCAGTCACCAGAGAAGAGCCTTTCTTATTCAAAGCATTGGCTAAAGATAAAACTTCTAGAGAAATACGAAGACACCTTGTATTTCACAACACAGGAAAGAAGGGCAGATGTACTCTGTCTCAAAGATGGCACCGACAATATTCTGCGAGGGCATCATGCTAATCTTGACCATGGAGATGAGAAGACTCGGATCATAAAGACGGCACTCAAGTTCATATCCAATGATATTGCCTTGATTGATTTAGGTCCAAAGTCATACCCCACCACACACAGTATGACTGACATCGATAGTCAGCTGACACTTGTTCCTGCAAGCCTTCAGATGTTCTTGAGACCGATTGTCAAGACAGACGAAAGAGTTGCCGTTTGGGGGCAGAATTTTATTAAGGCCTGTCGACCTCGGTCTGGAGTATTGCCACACCAAATGGGGCTTGCCATACAACTTGATCATAGATTTGGGTCAAAATGGATGCTCAACAAGTTCCACCGGCTGGGATACACTGAGTCTTACACGGAGACACAAAACTACAAATACTGCTTCCTTAATAGTAGGAGTGGAGATGATGTTCCAGATACTTCTGGCACTCTTGACACCATTGTGGAGGAAACCGATGAACAGATCAATGATGAGGTTGCGGTTGATGCTGCGCTTGAGGATCAATCAGTGATGACAGCCAAAGTGCCAGCCAGTGAAAGTGAATTGTCAAGTAATGATCAGGTGGTCTTTATGGAGGTTGGGGAAACAAACAATGCAGTCACTCAGTTTGTTGGAGACAATATAGATTTAAACATTGTCTCTATTCACGGAAACACTCCCTTTCACTCAATGGGTTGGATCGAAGTCACCTCTCCGGCACCACCTTTGCCAGATCCACAGACAACAGCAGCTTTCCCCCGGGTGAAGTTGAAGGCACTCGACAAAGCTAAGATCCTGAGAGGAACTGAAGTAAAGATTATTCCATTTACGAACAGGAAACAGATAGGAACGAACGCGATCATGTTTCTCCCCCTCGCTGAGCTTTCCTCCTCCCTGGCTCATGATCAGCCACTCCTCACTCCAGGTGACACACTCTGGGCAGCGGGGTGGGTGATCAAAGCCAACGATCCTGAGTTCCCACACTCCAACTGGAATGGCTGGATGAAGAGAATCCATGCTAATGATGCAAAGCAGAGCACACAGATCGAGTTCCTCCCAGTTATTGAAGGAGACCCTAATGACCTCAACACCATCTTCACCACTCTGAAAGAGTGCATACGGCGCGCTGGGGTCGCTATAGTGACCTTTGATCTTCCGATTTGGCTGGGCTGTGAATATAATAAAGCAGGCAAATCTACCCGTCATTCCAAGGTTGGGTGGTTTTCACCTGCTGAAGTCTTATCTTGGATCAATGGGTAACATCATGGAAGATTCTGAACTACTAGATGTGATCCAGTTGATCTATCCTGGAAGTACGACAGCCAACCACATCATGGATGGAGGATGTTTTGACAAGGCAATCCGTGTTCACCTCCTCATCGATGCAGCCATCTATCAACACATCATGAAACTTGCCTTCACTGAGGAGGAGCGTGGTGACATGAAGACCTTCATGGAGAAGGTGGCTGATGGGAAGATGGGAGCCAGACTCTGGGGTGCAGCTGCAAGAAGAATGGGGTCACGTGCATCTCGGCCTGTGGAGTCTGTAATGGCATTACATGCAGAAACTGCAGTCATGATGTTGCTGAGTCTGAAGAAGACATAGACAATGACTGTTGAAACTTCTGACATTGTGAATGAGAAATAACTCTTGAGTATTATATATGTATGTGAAATAAAAGCTACTTTGTGTGTAAATGTAAAAGTGAAAATATAAATGTTAACAATCAACTCAGAATCATGAAAAACCCTTATTTGACCCCTCATAAGTTACTTAAGGGCCGATTTAAAAAAAAAAAAATTCTCGAAAATAATTTTTCGGTACCCGAATTCAACAGCTTTTTTTATGGGTTTCCCACGGGAGTTGAACTTCAACATTTTAACACATGTTATTACACACCTTTACAAACATATTGGTGAAGAAATTTTTTGGTAACAATTTAGTTAACAGATTTGTGAAATATCTCATATAATGCCCTTACTATCTGTGTCAAATGCGATCGAGTTTAAAAAAAAAGTCAGAATTTGACCAAATCTGTTTCATTCGTTTGTTAATATACCTCAGCTATTGACAAATCTTCAATTAGAATTTTATTTGAGGTTAAAATGACCGCGAGAGATCGTGTCCAACGATCCCTTCAGTCTGTGCATGTGATGAACAATTAAACCGCACACCCGTAGTCTCTACTTCTTCACGCAATAACAACTTCTAGCTTCTAGACCGTACATCCAATCATCTTGAAATTTTGCACACTTGTTATTCTTCATGACTTCTACTATAGTATGAAGTTTCACGTCGATCAATAAAGCGATTCAAGAGATATCCAATTTTTTAATATTTTCGTTTAATTAACGTTAAACTTCCCCCATCCAAAACCTTGATCTTTTCTACCCCCGCCAATTCACCCCAGATCCACTTTTGTGAAATACCAACTTCTTTCCTGGAAGTGTCAATGTGTTTTATACTTCTCCCACCTCCCCCCAAGCCCTCTTCTTCCCACAGATCTCCCGATGTCCCTGCTCTCAAATGTTGTGTTTGTGTGCTTCTCCCTCTCTCCCCATCTTGTCTATCGCTCCCCATATTATATGTTTTATGTGTCTGTTTGATTTTTTTGTGTGATTGTTTGCTCTTTCATGAGCCTCGATCTTGTGTACAAAAATAAATAAATAAATAAATATGCACATGATTCGTTTCACAAAAAATGCAAACAAAAACTAGAACGCCACTCAGTAGAGCGCATACTCCTTCCGTGGGTGGCCGCTGCTGAGCCCTATCTTCCAATGGTAAAAAATTCCTGGATCCGGAATAATATCCTGAGCTTCACCAAAAACTAACCAATTCTTCCTTTTCCCAAGGGCAATCATCCCACCAACTTTCATCCAAATCCGTTCCGAACTTTTCCAGATATCTTGTTCACGAACACACACACACACACACACACACACACACACACACACACACACACACACACACACACACACACACACACACACACACACACACACACATACACATACACACACACACACGGACGGACACGATCGAATGCATTACTCCCTGGCTGGAGTAAAAAAATAACGGCAACACCAGGTACCATTTCCAATTTATTGAAGGAATGCGCTTTCAGTTTATTAAAAGTGTTTAACCATACTGCACCGTGAAAGTAAAAAAAAAAAAACACCATCATGTACCGTTTAAATTTTTTATTTTACAAACACGCGCAACTTTCAAATGATGTTGATGATTGTGATTGTGATGGTGATGAATTACAATCCCGTGAATTCCTCGAACTTTGAGGGCAACCCAAATGATGGTGCAGAAAAATTGTGCACAAAGGGAAAGGTAGGAGAAGGTGAGTACGCTGGTGAAAATGCTGGTGAGGATGCTGAGAGGGCGGCAGGAGAGGGTGTTGATCGTCTTGATGTGGAGGGAGCAGGGCTGAATAAATGGGTAATGGGGAGCTGCCTGACAGATTGCCCAATATTTTGATGTAGCTCTTTGTACGGGAGCAGCACATCATCCAAACCCCTCTTGAACTTGAGGTACTTCTCCACGACTGGGTCAGCATCTTGCACTTTGTCGACAACCGTCCGCATGCCATACAGCAACTCGCCCAGGAACTGGACTTCGAGGTTGGACCTCTTTCTCATCGCTGCCCACCTCCCCCTCCTCTGAAACCTTTTGAATGGCCTCCAACTCGTCCTCGGTGAGCGGGTTTAGGAAACGGTTCAGCATCATGGTTTTCAGCATGAAGTCCCTCGTCTGTGTGTTGTCCTCAATCCATATTCTGAGAGTCTTCTCCATCCTTTCCATGTGGACTTTCCGCACATGGTTGACCACATTCGTACTAAATGCAGCACTCGCTGAAACTCTCTCACGAATCGCCTTCTCGTTCTTCTGTATGTAGCGAATGGTGGATTAGTTGATGCCGTAATGCCTGCCCAAAGAGGCCGCACTCCCTCCTCTCGAAAGCCGGTCGAGCAGCTCCACTTTTTGGCTCAGGCACATCACTTTCTTCTGCCTCTTGGTAGTCGACGCATCTCTGGCAGTGGCTTGCGCTTGGGAGCCATTACTGAACGATGAGCAGAGCGAGTCAAAACCACAGGTCGAAGCAACGGGACGAGAACAATGATCGAGATTGAGGACAGAATATGTATTTATGTAGGATTGTGAGCATTGTGGGTATCTGCGGGAACCCATTGTTTGTGGAGATGTTATCGGATGATGCCGTATCGAGCATACCTGCTAATTTGAATAATAGATTTAATGAAGCATTTGCATTCTATAATTCACGGACGATGACTTAATTTTAGTCGCTGATGGAACATCCCCCGAAGCGTTTTCATTGTGTAGCATCTCTGATGATGCTTTACCATAAATGAAAACTGTAATCGATTTAATCAAGCATTTTCATTCTATAATTCACGGAGGATGACTTGTTTACACATCTGGTGGGATATCCTGCGAAGCTTGCTTATTGTGCGGCTAAAATTCGTGCCCACACTATAAATTATAAATGTGTCAAGGTAGCGGCTCGTGAATGTTTTTTTTTGCACCCCTGGAAAACCGCGAATTCGCCGAACATGGCCGCGAATAGGGGGGGGGGGGGGGGGGGGGCAAAAAATCCGTGATTTCACAGAGCACAGCCTCGAAAAGAAAAAAAACAAGCGCGAATTTGCGGGACATTTTTCCACGAATAGACAAACATGTCGTATTTTATCAACCGCAAATAGCGGGGTCAGACTGTATGTATGTACATGTATATATAGTCGTGGCCAAAAAAAAATCTATGATTTCACAGAGCACAGCCTCGAAAAGAAAAAAAAACAAGCGCGAATTTGCGGGACATTTTTCCACGAATAGACAAACATGTCGTATTTTATCAACCGCAAATAGCGGGGTCAGACTGTATGTATGTACATGTATATATAGTCGTGGCCAAAAATATTGGCAACCTTGCACTTTTTTTCAAATAATTCATCATTTCTTCCAGAAAATTGTTGAAATTAATAAATTTTTTGGTATCCACAATTCTTTATTTCATTATTGATATGACAGAACCTTTGTTTTTGATTCAGAACTTGATATATCCTTTAAAATCAGTAAATAAAAAGAAATGGCATTGACAAAATTATTGACACCCCAGACTTAATATTTGGTAGCACAGCCTTTGGACAAAATAACTGCAGTCAAGTGCTTCCTATAGCCATGAATGAGCTTCCTACACCTCTCTACTGGCAGTTTGGCCCACTCTTCTTGTGCAAACTGCTCCAGTTTTCCCAGATTTGAAGGGTGCCTTCTCCAAACTGCTCCAGTTCTCCCCACAGGTGTCCAATGGGATTTAGATCTGGACTCATTGCTGCCCACTTCAGAACGGTCCAACGTTTTGTCTTGAACCATTCCTGGGTGCTTTTTGAAGTGTGGTTGGGGTCATTGTCCTGCTGCAAGACCCATGACCTTCGACGGGCTGCATGACCTGGGCTGCATGACCCAGCTTTCTGAGACTAGGTTGAACATTGCACTCCAAAATGCCTTGGTAATCTCCTGATTTAATGATGCCATGCACACATTCAAGGCACCCAGTGCCAGAAGCAGCACAGCAACCCCAAAACATCACTGAACCTCCTCCATCCTGGACTGGAGGGAAGGTGTTCTTTTTTTTGAAGGCTTCATTTTGTTTTCTGTAAACGTAGAGATGATGTGCTTTACCAAGAAGCTCTAATTTGGTCTCATCTGTCCACAGGACATTCTCCCAGAAGGATTTTGGCTTGTTCAGGTGTGTTTTGGGAAACTCCAGTCGGGCTTTCTTATGTCTCTCTCTCAGCAGCAGTGGGGTACTCCTGGGTCTCCTTTCATTGAGGTGGTGACGGATGATGCGAGTTGAAACTGTCGTACCTTGTGTCTGAAGGTCAGCCTGAATCTGTTTGGCAGTTGATCGTGTTGCTTTCTCCACCTTTTGAACAATCCTTCGCTGCAATCTACGATCAAGTTTTCTCTTCCGGCCACATCCATGGAGGTTGGCTACAGTGCCATGGGCCTTAAACTTCCTGATAACATTGCGTATGGTGGACATAGGAACATCAAGGTCTCTGGAGGTGTACTTGTAGCCTTGAGATTGTCCATGCTTGGCTACAATCTTGTGTCTGACCTCCTCAGACAATTCTCTGGTTTTCTTTCTTTTCTCCATGCTCATTACGGTACACTCAGTGACACAAAACAGCAGAATGACTCCTTTTCTCTCTTTAAACTGGATGAATGACTGATTTTTATATTGCAGGCACCTGAAACTCACCACAGGTGAATTTACTTCCAAAGTAAATGAGAATCACCTACTTGAAATCTAATTATTTCTAACAACTTCTGAAAGGTACCAATAATATTGTCCAGGCCATTTTAGGATTTCTGTGTGGAATAAGCTAAGATTTAGTAATTTTTTTCAGGTTTTTTTGTTTTGTTCCACTGCAAACTAAAGAAATACATATTCATCCAGTATGATTAGGTATTGGGGTGGGGGAAAAGGTTATAGTTTTCATTTTTCGCACACTAAAAGAAGGGGCCAAACTTTATCTTGTGAAAGTTCCCGAAACATCCAGTGTCAGCAACATAATTATTTATTGCATTCATTTTAAGCATTTCCGCTATAGAATCATGTGTCAGATATTTAGAGGGTATGGATAGATTATCCAATGCCTTTCAAATACTAATTATTATTGGTGCATTAATCACATAAAAATGAAAGTAAACACATTTATCTTCATAATCATACCCATTTTTAACAACATAATAACCATACATGATGTTATATTTGTGCTGATGTCAGCTTGAAATCGTGATTTTTGGTCTGAAAACTTACTGCAAACTAAAAATTCACAAAAAATTATTGATCAGTCTTCCAAGTCATTCAGTTCCAATGCATTGTTGCATGTTAGCCCCATACAGTTACAGATGACGGAACAAGGCATGCCTACTCGTCGACAGCCACAGCCACCAGTGCAGCCAGCCTTGCACTTGCATGACACAATGCGCATCAGTTTATCCGGAGCTGAAGGCAAATCTGTTGGCACTGGCAGAAGGGAACCATTGGACAGAATTCATCCCCATTTGGTTGGATCAATGTTGTTTTCCATCCACTGCTGAACCTGGCAGTAGGTCCTGAAGGAATGCTGACGAGCAGCTGCACTGGTCGGTGGCAGGCTTGCCATTTGGAAAACACTGTTTGTCGACTTTTTGGCGTTATTTTTCTTGAACGCTGCGAGTCTGAAATCATCCAAACTGTTGAAAGGTGAATCACCATACAGTGCCAGCAAAAATTCTTCACCAGCCTTTGCAATGTCCTCTGCGTCTGCTTCTGGGATGTTGAAGACTGTCACAGTCTGTGCCAGGTGGTCATTTGATTTCAGTACTTTGTAGTCTTTCTTTTTTCCTTGCTGGTACGGCGCTGATGTCGTGTAACTGCCAGTTACAGCATGAAGAAACAGTAAGTTGTCCTTCAAGTTTCCAAGAGCTTGCTGGATGGCAGGCACACTGAATACTTTCTGTGGGGCTTTACTGTGCCCAGGATTGACCTGACAGATGTTGCAATCAGAAGGTGCTCTGGCCACGAGGATCACGAGGAGGTCAGTGTCAGTGTCAGTTCCTGTGACTACCACTGGCTGGCCCTCTGTCGTGTGATGTAGGGCTGTGGACACAATCAGTGTCTGCATCGCTGCATAATTGCATAATTTCCGAGGTCTTCTGATGATGCCGTGACGATTTCTGAAGCTTTTTGATACAATGGTTGATCAAACGTCACGACGCACCTGGCTTTGTTGTTCTTCTTGCACTCATCAACAGCAAACATCAGAGCTGTATAGATGGCACTTGGTTTGGTTGGGTGAAGGTTTATGAATGGAAGTGCATCAACCGAACTGACTGCATACAGTCCTGAATTTTGCATTGCTTCCTCCATGAAACCAGCCCATGATGGCCTTGGTAGTATTTCCATTGCACAGCCTGCCATCCACAAAGAGTCCAACTTCATGGCCCTCATCAAGGATCGAGATGCTTCCTCAGGACACAGAGACAGGCTTCTGACTGCGATTCGTTGCAGTCCAGGTGTTTCTGGCTTTTTGTATGTCCTGATGGGTATGTCTCCAAAAGTGCCAATGACACCTGCAAGTAAATTTTCCTTGCACCTTGGCACTGGTGTGTTCCTTCCAGTGTTCATGGCAGGGGTGATGCACTCAATACCCCCTATTGCGTAAAATGTGTTATGACCATCAAGGGTGTTGGTGTTGAAATCGGCATTGTCGAATGCAAATTGCATGAATCCCTCTATCAATGTGTTGTCAGGAGTTGATGAGTCCAGGACAAGGCAATTTTCGTATCGGAGTGCTTCAGCGTCGGTCTCTGCTAATCCAGTATTATGCAGCAGATTGATGAGATCCTTATGGCCATATTTACGATGTATGTACACCGCAACACTCAACAGGATTGGTGACACAGATCTTGATCTTGATCTTGGGCGGCTTGCAAACATGATAGCATGCTGGATAGTTGCTGACTTTCTGTCTGAGTTTTTGTTTCTTCCTTTGTTTGGTTGAGTGACACCATCAACGAAGCATTTCAGCGTTTCTGGGACCATCTTACCAGCTGTTTCTTCCAAAGAATTTGTTGCTGGATAGGTATCACCATCGAAGATGTACGACCTGACATCCTCTCGGACAATTGCTGCTATCGTCTCAACTATCCGTTTTCGTTCAGTCATTGTGTCAGACGCTTTATCTGTGTACCACTTGTTATGAAGGATCTTCTGTGCATTGTCTCTCAAACTCACCACTCCATTCTTCTCTGGTAACTCAGTTATGGTGAGATTGTCTCCAAAGTTTGCCAGTAGTTTTTATTTAAAATGTTTCCTGCTGTATGCCTGGTTGCCTTCTTCATTCATTCTTTCTTCAAGCTCGGCAATAGAATATTGACATTCATCATTCTCATGCAGATATGCACAAAGCTTGTTGAACGCATACTGCTTTTCTTAATCCTCTGGACGACCTTGACTTTTATCAGAGATCTTGTCAGAAAAGTATCTTGAATAGCACTTGTTGTGGTGCTTTGCTTCAGCTGCCACAAAATCTATGACTCTCTGCCCAGGCTAGAACAACCTCACCCCACTCATCCCCTCTTTGAAGAGCTCGGGCAATCACTTTGTCTCTCATTTCAATGGTTCTGACTTCATAGATTTCCCTCCGAAATTTAGCTCCTTTGTTCTTTTCAACCGTTGCGCTGGCTTTCTCGCCACAGAAGACGCAGTCAGTCTTGAAATCAAATTCTCGCATGGCAGAACGTAGACTGGGTGTTTCTGATGTTGGTTTGTCTGTGCTGGAAGGTTTCTTTTTGGATCCTGGACGGGTATAATCCTTCCGACAGTCTGTTTGCACAACAATTGAGGAACAGTCTGTGAGCTTAGTATGCAGCCCATCTCCATACTCTAAACTTTTCTCAATACTGGTTTGAAGTCCTCTTGAAACAGCACAAGTGGACCCCTGGTTCAAACTTTCACCACAGAAGAAGCAATCTTCTGCCATTTTTCAAGCCTGCGAACAAACAAAAAAGGCAATAACAATTAACAATATTTGTTTCCCAGCAAACCTATCCCCAAAAAATATTCTGCCGCGGTCGTTAAAAGGGTAGGCATGTTTGGTGTGACATTTGACAAAGTTGCTGACATTGGATTTTTCAGGAACTTTCAGACAGTAAGCAATGATGATTATACTGTATGTGTGCAAAGTATAAAAACTATAACCTTTTCCCCCAGGTTGCCTTATATAACTCGCCTAAAAATACTGGACTATATGTGGATACCAAAAGATTTTTAAATTTCAATAATTTTCTGGAAGAAATGGTGAATTATTTGAAAAAAGTGCAAGGGTGCCAATATTCTTTTTGCCACGACTGTATATACAGTACACTGTATTTGGCTTGGTATGTTCTCTTATATTCATTGTTCTGCCTTAATTATGACTGACTTTTTAACCAAGCTCTTGCTGATGTCTGAACTTCTGAAGAACAAAACCACTGTCTGTTGCCTTTCACATTAAGATTTAACCCGACATTTTTTTTACATGCAAATTAACTCAGGAAGAACGTTGGTATTATTGCAGAAATTGAAGCGTGCCACTAAAGATTGCAGATCATGCCCTAAATCTTTTTCGCATCAAGCACTGCTAAAATCATAATATTCTATCATGCCAGTGCCCAAATCTTTTTGTGATCCATCATTTATGTTGAGCTGTTCACTATCTGCATCACAAGATTTTTGCTTCGTTTACTACAAGACGTAATACAAAATTAATGATTATAATGCCAAGCACTGACCACAGACCTGGCATCAGCAAGTTTGTTTGGGGCAATGAAGAATTTGCTTGCAGTACAGTCCATTAATCTGACACCAAGTTTAAACAACTCAAAGTGAGGAGCATTACATGTGCTCGAGAAAGAACCCTTAACGTGCCTGGATGAGTGTGCAGTCCTGTGTGCAGCTCGTATTTCCTGGAAGGAAGCCCAGTTTAATGTGCCATTTGAGGTCTAGTAGGACTTTTCTGTATGACGAACAAGCATTACAATGTTTTGTTCCATATTTCGGATATTTCCATTCAAATATCTCAATTATTATGCCATTCTTTTCTGACAGTCGTGTGAACTAGGCCTCAATTTGTACAGGTATAGATGTATATATATATGTATATATACACACACTACTGGTCAAAAGTTTTTGAACACCTCAATTTTTCCAGTTTTTATTGAAATTTAAGCAATTCAAGTCCAGTGAATGACCTGAAATGGTACAAAGGTAAGCAGTAAACTGCTCGAGGTAAAAAAAAGAGAGAAAAATGATTAGGTTAGCAAAAACGGGAAAATAATGTAACTTGCACAGTTATATTGTAAAAAAAAAAAGGCCTTCTTCAGGGAACAAGTAATGGGTTAACAACTTACAGCTGTTCTGCAGCAATGTAAGTAAATTAAGCCTTGAAAGTTGATGCAAACAATTCCTACAGGTGTCCCAACCCCTGCTGATTACTTGATTACAAACCCCCTGTTTGTATAAAAGCAGTATTGGAGCAGACTGTTATTACACCCTCTGAAGCATTATTTAATAATAATAATAATGCATTTATTTTATATAGCGCTTTTCAGGAAGCCCAAAGACGCTTTGACAGAGTGCAAAACATAATGCATAGCAAAACATAAAAACAATTGCAAAAAAAGAAGAATCAATAGGGAAATATTCAAAGCACAAAGGAGGGAGAAGGAGAGGAGATAGTCAGGGGTTAGATGCTGTGGGTTAAATGTTGAATGCAGTGTTGAACAGGTGGGTCTTGAGTGATGTTTTGAATGTGGTGAGTTAGGAGGAGTCTCTGATGGTGTGAGGTAGCGAGTTCCAGAGGGTGGGAGCAGCGATGGAGAAGGCCCTGTCCCCCCAGGATCTAAATTTGGTCCGGATGGGGGGGGGGGGGGTCAGGAGGTTGGTACCAGCAGAGGGAGGTTGCGGGTGGGAGTGTGTCTGGAGAGGAGGTCAGCCAGGTAGGATGGGGCCAGGTTATGGAGGGCTTTGTAGGTCAAGAGGAGGATTTTGTACTGGATTCTCTGGGAGATGGGGAGCCAGTGAAGCTTGTAAAGGACGGGGGTGATGTGGTCATGGGTCCGGGAATGGGTGAGTAGACGGGCAGCGGAGTTCTGAATGTATTGGAGTTTATTGGTGATTGTTGAGGGTGAACCATAAAGGAGGCTAATGCAGTAGTCCAGACGGGAAGTGATGAAGGCGTGGATGAGGGTTTCTGAGGGTGGATTGAAGCCAGGATTTTATTTCAGTGATGCAGTTTGTCAGGATAGAGTGGGTGGCGGTGGAGATGGACTTGGTGGAGATGAAAAGCTGGATGTCATCGGCGAAGCAGTGGAATTGGAGACCATGACGGCGGATTAAGTGACCGAGGGGGGACAGGTAAAGGATGAAGAGGAGGGGGCCAAGAACTGAACCTTGGGGGACACCTTGGGGGAGGGGAGCAGTGGGGGATTTGCAGTTATTGATGGAGATGAACTGACGTCTGTCAGAGAGGTATGATTTAATCCAAGAGAGGGCAGTGCCGGTAATGTTAAAGGTGGTTTCAAGTCGGGTGAGGAGGATGGTGTGATCGATGGTGTCAAAGGCGGCGCTGAGGTCGAGGAGGATGAGAATGTTGAGGTTGCCAGCGTCAGAGGAGAGGAGAAGGTCGTTGGTGATTTTGAGGAGAGCAGTTTCAGTACTGTGGTAGGAGCGGAATCCGGATTGGAATGTTTCATACAGGTTATTGGCAGAGAGGTGATGTTTGAGTTGAGTGGCTACAGCGCGTTCCAAAACCTTTGACAGAAAGGGTAGGTTGGAGATGGGTCTGAAGTTATTTAGGGTGTCAGGGTTTAGTCCAGGTTTTTTCAGAATGGGGGTAACAGCAGCAATTTTGAGGGATGGTGGGACGATGCCTGTAGACAGGGAGGAGTTTATTGTTGCAATGATAAGTGGAGAGAGAGCAGGAAGGGAGGCCTTCACAAAGCTGGAGGGGATGGGGTCAAGAGTGCAGGTGGCAGTTTTCATTCCGATGAGGAGTTCAGAGAGGTCAGTTGGGGAGACTGGGGAGAATTGAGACAGGGGATGGCAGGATAAGGGGGGGCAGGTGGTTTGAGGGGGAGCAGGTGCGGCGGTGGTCAAGCTGTTGTAGATGTTTTCAATTTTGCGTTGGAAGAATGAAAGGAAGGAGATGCAGTTGTCTATTGTGAATGACTGGGTGGTGGTGTTCAGGGGGCTGAGGAGTTTGTTCATTGTAGAGAAGAGTGCTTTTGGGTTTCCGGAGCCAGAGTGGATAATTTGAGAGTAGTAGGCGGAGCGGGCGCGGGAGAGGGCATCTTTATAGTGTTGTATGTGGTCCTTGTAGGCCTGGGAGTGAACTGTGAGACCCGTTTTATTGCGGAGTCTTTCAAGTTGGCGAGTACGAGTTTTCATCAGGCGGAGTTCAGGGGTAAACCAGGGAGCAGAATGGGTGAAAGAAACTGTTTTGGTTTTTATAGGCGCAAGTTGGTCAAGGCAGGAGGAGAGAGTGTGGTTGTAGTAGTCAGTGAGGTCAGAAGGGGTGTGGAGGTCAACGAAGGGAGAAGTGGACATTTTTTCAGAGAGGGTCGATGAGAATGAGGTAGGTGAAAGAGCGTTTAGCTTACGGAAGTTGACAGTGCGATAATGCCTTGGTGCTGGGGTGGGGATGTTGATGGTCAGAGTGATGGCTAGGTGGTCAGAGAGAGTGAGGTCGGAGCCAGAGAGATGGTGCAAAATTAGTCCAGTAGAGCAGACAAGGTCCAAAATGTGACCACGGTTATGGGTAGGAAAGTTGACATGTTGAGTGAGGTTAAAGCAGGTGAGTCAATCAGTGAAGTCAGTGGTTAGCGTGGAGTCAGTGGAGTCCATGTGGATATTGAAATCACCAAGGAGGAGGATTGAGGGGGAGAGGGAACATAGCTGGGTCAGAAAGTAGGAGAAGTCAGACAGGAATGATGGGTGTGGTTTGGGAGGGCGGTAGACAACAGCCATGACTGACTGTGTGTGACCAGAGAGTTTAAAAGCCAGGTGTTCAAATGATGGAGCAGATGAGATGGAGATGAGGTTGGTCTTGATGTCTTGTCGGTGAATAACGGCAATTCCACCACCTCGGCCCTCCGAGCGTGGTTTATTGATGTAAGAATATCCATTGGGTGTGGTGAGGTTGAGCGTGTAGTAGTCCAGTGGTTGTTTGGACAATATTGCACTGCAGGAAGTAGTATATTGGAAACTGAAGCATTATTTGGACAATATTGCACTGCAGGAAGTAGTATATTGCTGTCATAATGGAGAGAAAAAGGCAATTAACAAAGGAAGACAAACAGACCATTATAACCCTTAAAAGTGTAGGTCTTTCCTTTAAAGAAATTGCAAAGAAAGCCAAAGTGTCAGTGAGTACAGTTTCCTACACCATCAAAAGGCACTTGGAAACTGGAGGAAACTCTGACAGGAAGAGGTCTGGCAGACCCAAAGCCACAACAGAATTAGAAGACAAGTTTCTGAGAGTCAACAGCTTGCGTGATAGGTGGCTCACAGGACAACAGCTTCAAGCACAGCTTAACACTGGTCAAAGTAAGCAAGTCTCAGTTTCAACTTTGAAGAGAAGACTTCGAGCTGCAGGTTTGACAGGTCGAGTGGCAGTAAGAAAGCCATTGCTAAGATGACAAAATAAGAAAAAGAGGCTTGCCTGGGCCATGAAGCACCGCCAGTGGACTACTGAAGACTGGAAGAAGGTCTTATGGACTGATGAATCGAAATTTGAAATCTTTGGTTCATCGCGCAGGGTTTTTGTACACCGTCGAGTAGGCGAAAGGATGGTTCTTCAGTGTGTGACACCAACTGTCAAACATGGAGGAGGAAGCGTGATGGTGTGGGGCTTTTTTGCTGGATCCGGAGTCGGCGACTTGCACAGAGTGACTGGCATCCTGAACCAAAAGGGCTACCACAGCATTTTGCAGCACCATGCAATACCCTCTGGTATACGCCTAGTTGATCAGGGGTTCATCCGACAGCAAGATAATGACCCTAAACACACCTCCAGGCTATGTCAAAACTACCTTCGAGGAAAAGAACAAGACGGTAGGCTTCAAATCATGGAATGGCCAGCACAGTCTCCAGACTTAAAGCCCATCGAGCTGGTTTGGGATGAACTGGACAAAAGGGTGAAAGCAAAGCAACCTTCAAGTGCAACACATTTGTGGGAACTTCTGCAACAGTGTTGGAAAGAACTTCCCGAACAATATTTGATTTCCATTGTAGAAAGAATGCCACGAGTGTGTTCGGCGGTTATATCTGCAAAAGGTGGCTGCTTTGCCGAGTCAAAAATTTAAATTACATTTTGTTAAACAAAATGATTCTATGATTTCTTTTTTATCTCCAATTGTTTATTTGTTCTATGCTTAATTTCAGAGTACATTGAGACATTAAACTGCGTAAATTTCAATAAAAACTGGAAAAATCGAGGTGTTGCAAAACTTTTGACCGGTAGTGTGTATATATATATATATATATATATATATATATATATATATATATATATATATATATATATATATGTATATATATATATATATATATATATATATATATATATATATATATATATATATATATATATATATATATATATATATATATATATATATGTATATATATATATATATATATATATATATATATATATATATATATATATATATTTAAACCAAGTCACTTGTCTGGTTTATTTTGCCCCACTCGGTGTGTCGTATCCGATGTGAATATAGCATGCTGTTTAAAGACTAAAGAACAAGTATGTAACAGCTGTTCAACTAATATGGTTTGTTCTGCCCCAGTGTGTGCCTCATAGGGGTCATGGGTTCAGACTTGGGGCCTACAAGTGTGTCTGTCACCCAGGTTACTACAATCCAACCAGTTCCGTGGATGGAAGCACAGGTCAGCTCTCAGGCCATCTGTCTTATCTTCAACACAACATTTTTTGGGGGATATTCATCTTCTTTCTCTAGACTTTATCATAAAGAGAAGCTCTCTCACACTGTCATAGTTAATCTAACTTGGTACATAACATGTATTGTCGTACAAGATCATTTATCACAACTATCATTGGTCATTTATAAACCACAACAGGTAACATAAAGGCTTTTGGCACACTTACACTTTTGTTTTTATCAAAGTCGTAACATCGAGTCTTGCTTGAACTTCTCTGTTTGTGCGTTCCATTTGAGTACTTGCCTCATGATGTTGTAAACCCTACTTCAAATCCTATAGATTGTGATGATGTATCCATTACCTCTTGATATCAGTGTCCTTAACCCTTTGAGTACGGGATTTTTTTTTTTGATAAAAATACCCCCGGCACGGGATTAATTTGGCATTTTGGTTCGGGAATGCAACCACGTACTGACGATCTATTTATAGGTATAGTCGATGACGTGTAGTAACGTCATCCGTACACAAAACTTTTTCGCAGGTTGCGGCACTGGACGTCATCCGTACTCAAAGGGTTAAGTTATACAAGGAGCATTCAAAGGGTTCTCCAAACAAGACACTCCATAATAGTCCAAGACACAGCAAACGAAAGTGAAATGAGGCATGCTTCTGTAAATATGAAATATTTACCCTCGCCAGGGGAGGAGGGTATTGCATTTGAGTCCGTTTGTTTGTCTGTTTGTCCGCACAGAATAAATATGATTTTCTCTGCAACCGGTGGTCCGATTGACAGGAAATTTTCACCATAGGTGCAACTCCACCTGTAGAATTCTTTATGATAATTATGACGTCATAGGTCACGTGTTTTGGCCGCCATCTTGGAAAAATCGAAAAACTTTGCATCTCTATATCTCGGAAAGCGCTGAATAGAAAAAATTGAGACATGGCTCATTGTGAAGAACTCTCCATGGGGAATAAAATATGTTAATGATGATGTCATAGGTGCCGCCATTATGACGTCATAATTTGACAAGTACAAAACTTCATCCAATCAAGATGAAATTTCTTGAGTGCCATGTCGGCATAAACTGGTGGAGAATATAAAAATGATGATGTCATCGGTCACGTGGTTTGGCCGCCATCTTGGGAAAAACGAAAAACTTTTCACCTCCATATCTCCGAAAGCGCTGAATAGAAAAAATTGAGACATGGCTCATTGTGAAGAACTCTCCATAGGGAATAAAATATGTTCATTATGTCATAGGTGCCTCCATTATGACGTCATAATTCGACGAGTACAAAACTTCATCCGATCAAGATGAAATTTCTTGAGCATAATCTAGGCATAAATTAGTTAAAAAAAAAAATAATGATGATGTCATCGGTCACGTGGTTCGGCCGCCATATTTGTTTTTACACAAAAGCCTTAAAAACCACTGAAAATACATCCTGGCGAGGGTTTGCAATCTCTGATTGCTCTTTTTCTTGTTTTATATGTTATTGCTAACCATATGTATGGTACTTGTGTATTGAAAAATAGAATGCTTGGTGTGTCTTCAACCATTTTGAGTTTCTCATTTGTATAACTTTTTGAATGACCATCATACCTTTAAATTTTCATGACTCATTAATTGTCAGACCAACACCGTTTGTGAACATTCTTGCAACAAAAATGTTTGAATGTTTCTAAAAACGAATTGCATCATTTAGCCGAGCCACCCATGCTTACTAATTACTGGAATATAAGGTCCTTTGACAGCCAGAAGCACAAACACACACTGAGACCGAGCTCCTTTTATATATTAGAATCACCGAGCCGTCCTAGCTGTGCGTCCGTCTGTCACGCTCTATCCTTCAAAACATTTGGGCAGGAAATTCACCAAACGTGGTACTATAGTTATGATCATCGCATGCCAAGAAGGTGCAAGAGCAGTGTCATTTTTGGGCCCACAGCTTGAGACGGAGTCAAAGGGTCAAATACTAAAAATGCAATTACGGCCACATTTTAAAACATTTTAAAATGAAACCTTGTATATGCAATCAACACTGGAAAGATTCATGAAATATGTAACAATTTGTTTGGGATTTCTTCCCCGGTTCATGCTCCAGGGGTGGGGACTTAGAGTCTCGGCGTCAAAACGGGGAAAACAATTTAACTCAAAATTTAATATTGGGTGATTCCTGAATGAACTTTATGCCATCTTTCAACCTTCCATATAGTGACCACCACCAGCAATATATCCCACTTTCCTTCTCTCATCCCTTACTTTTCTATTAATGGCTGTAATAAACAACAGTATAATAGCGGGATTTATTTAATACTAGTATAAAACCCGTCAAAAATGATGGGTTGGAACAGTTTATTTGACAGTGGAGCCGCGTGAGCGTGCCAAAGTCTGAAGCCTGGGCCTAGTGTCAGGTGTGCTTATATCTTCTTTATTTATTAGATATCTTGCAGGCGTAAATGGACACTGTTTACTCTGCGCACTTTGCACATCACGTTCAGCAAATGTCACCTCCCTGTGCCTTATATTTATTGTGATTGTAAAAAAACCGCTTCCGTACACCGACCTTGAGACTCGGTGTGCAAGCCACCGTCTACAATTCCAATGTAAGAGACATAATTACTCTTATTTTGGGTCTTCGGAGTCCTCAGGGTCTTTTGGGTCCTCTGGTTCATTTAGGTATTTTGGGTGCTCAAGCTCTTTTGCATCCTTGGGATCTTTTGGGTCTTTTGTGTCATTTGGGTCCTCGGGGTCTTTTGGGTCATTTGAGTCTTTTGGGTCCTCTGCATCTTTGGGGTCCTCGGGTCTTTTCAGTCATCTAGGTATTTGGGGTATTTTGGGTCTTTGGGGTAATTTGGGTGTTTGGGTTCCACTGGGCCCTCAGGGTCTTTAATGGTCTTTAGGGTCTTTTTGGTGTTTTGGATTGTTTGGTTATGTGAGGTCGTTCAGGGTCTTCGGGGTATTTTGGGTTTTCAGGAACTTTTTGGTCTTCTGGGTCTTTTCGATTTTTTTTTTGGTCTTTGGGGTCTTTGGGGTGTTTTGGGTCTCTAAGGATCTTTGGGATATTTTGGGTCTCTGGGGTCTTTGTGGTCTTTTGGGTCTTTGATGTATTTTGAGTCTTTGTGGTATTTTGGGTCTTCTGGGTCTTTTGGGTTTTTGAGTCTTTGGGGTCTTTAAGGGTCTTTGGGATATTTTGGGTCATTGAGGTATTTAAGGGTCTTTTGGGTCTTCGGTGTATTTTAGTCTTCAGGGTCTTCTGGGTATTTAAGGGTTTTTGGGTCTTTGGGTTATTTTGGGTCTTCGGGGTCTTTTGGGTCTTCGTGATCTTTTGGATCTTTCAGGATCTTGGGGTATTTTCAGTGTTTTGGGCCTTCGGTGTCTTTATTGGTCTTTGGGGGAATTTTGGGTCTTTAAGGGTCTTGCAGTCTTTGGGGTATTTTGGAACTTTTGGCTCTTCTGGATATTTAAGGGTCTTTGGGGACTTTTGGGTCATGAGAGTCCTTGGGGTCTTCTGGGTCCTTGGGGATTTCTGGGTCTTCATGGTCTTTTGTGTCTTCAACAGTCTGAGGGTATTTTGGGTCTTCAGGCATTTGGGGTCTTCGGGGTCCTTGAGGTCTTTTGGGTCCTCAGTCTTTTGGGTCTTTGGGCCTTACCAAAATTTTGGGTCTTAGGGTCTTTGGGGTCTTTAGGGTCTTTTCAGTCTTGTGGGTCTTTGGAGTCTTTTTTGTCTTCAGGGTATTTTGGGGTTTTCAGGGTATTTTGGGTGTTTGGGGTCCATCGGGTCTTTTCGGTCTTTTGGGTCTTTGGGGTATTTTGGATCTTCTGAGTCCTTGGGGTCTTTTGGGTCCTCTGTCATTTGGGTACTTGGGGTTGCTTGGGTCTTTTGGATCCTCAGGGACTTTTGGGTCTTTGGGGTCTTTTCAGTCCTTTGGGTCTTTGGGGTATTTTGGGTCTTTGGGGTATTTCAGGTCTTCATAGTCCTTGTGGTCTTCTGGGTCCTTGGAGTTTTCTGGGTCTTCATGATCTTTTGTGTCTTTAACAGTCTAAAGGGTATTTTGGATGTTTGAGGCATATAATTACTCTTCTTTTGAGTGTTTGGGGTCCTTGGGGTCTTTTGGGTCCTCGGAGTCTTTTAGGTCTTTTAACCGGTGTTTTGGGACTTTGGTGTATTTCAGGTCTTCAGAGTCCTTGGGGGTCTTCTGGGTCCTTGGAGTCTTCTGGGTCTTCATGATATTTTGTGTCTTTAACAGTCTAAAGGGTATTTTGGGTCTTTGGGTATTTTGAGTGTTTGGGGTCCATTGGGAATTTGGGGTCTTCTGATAACTTGGGGTCTTTTGGGTCCTGTCTTTTCGGTCTTTTAACTGGTGGACACACAGTCGTGTTCAAAGATTGCCCCTTAATCCCCCCCCGCCCCCTCCCCCCAAAAATACCGCTTCTGCACACCAAACTTGAGGCTCAGTTTGCAAGCCACTGTCTACAATTCCAATGGAAGAGGCATAATTACTCTTCTTTTGGGTCTTTTGTGTCCTTGGGGTCTTTTGTGTCCTCTCGGTAATTTGGGTCCTTGTGGTCTTTTGGATCTTCAGCGTCTTTTTGGGTCTTCTGGTTCATTGGTGTCTTTTGGGTCATTTGAGTATTTTGGGTCCTCTTGGTCTTTTGAGTCGATCAAATATTTTGGGACCTCAATCTGGATCTTTGGGGTATTTAAGGGTCTTTGGGATATTTTGTGTCTTAGGGGGTAATTTTGTGTCCACTGGGTCCTCAGGGTCTTTAAGGGGCTCTGGGGGCATTTCAGTCTTTTGGATCGTTTGGGGTCTTTAAGGGTCTACATGGTATTTTGGGTCTTTGGGGTCTTTTCGGTCTTCTGGGTCTTTTCGATTTTCAGGGTTTTTTGGGTCGTCAGTATCTTCGGTGTCTTCTCGGTCTTCTGGTTCATCGGTGTCTTTTGGGTCATTCGAGTGTTTTGGGTCCTCAATCTGGATCTTTGGGGGGTATTTTAGGGTCTTCGGGGTATTTTGTGTCTAATGGGGTAATTT
This sequence comes from Myxine glutinosa, assembly GCF_964187855.1. Classification (NCBI taxonomy): domain Eukaryota; kingdom Metazoa; phylum Chordata; class Myxini; order Myxiniformes; family Myxinidae; genus Myxine; species Myxine glutinosa. The sequence goes on along the minus strand of NC_136267.1, from coordinate 21,282,716 downwards.
TGGGTCCACTGGGTCCTCCGGGTCTTTAAGGGGCTCTGGGGTCTTTTCAGTCTCTTGGATTGTTTGGGTATTTAAGGGTCTTCAGGGACTTTTGGGCTTCGGGGTCTTTTCGGTCTTCTGGGTCTTTTTGGTCTTCTGAGTCTCTTCGGTCTTCTGAGTTTTTGGGGTCTTCTTGGTTTTTAAGGGTATTTTGGATATTTTGGGTCTTGGGGTATTTTGGGGTATTTTTGGTCTTCTGGGTCTTTTTATCCTTTCAGTAACCAGGATATTTTCGGTCTTCGGACTCTTTTCGGTCTTTAAGGTTCTTTGGTTCCTTTGGGTCTTCGGGGTCTTTTCGGTCTTCAGGGTCTTTTCGATATTTTTGGTCTTCAGGGTATTTAAAGGTCTTTGGGGTATTTTGGATCTTTGGAGTATTATGGGTCTTCGTGGTCGTTTTGGGTCTTTAACAGTCTTCAGAGTCTTTTGGGTCATCAGGGTCTTTGTGGTATTTTAGGTCTTTAAGGGTCTTGGGGTCTTGGGGTATTTTGGCTTTTCAGGGTCTTTATGGGTTTTTGTGGTATTTTGGATCTTTAAGGGTCTTGGTGTTTTTAGGGTATTTTGGGTTTTCAGGGACTTGTCGGTCTTTTAAGTCCTCTGGGTCATTTGGGTCCTTGGGGTCTTCAGGGTATTTAAGGGTCTTTGGGGTATTTTGGGCCTTCGGTGTGTTTATGGGTTTTCAGGGTCTTTAGGGTCTTCGGGGTCTTAGAGTCTTACATGGTCGTTTGCGTCTTTAAGGATCTTGTGGCCTTTTGGGGTTTTTAGGTCTTTGGAGTATTTTGGGTCTTTAACAGTCTTCAGTGTCTTCGGGGTCTTCAGGGTATTTTGGGTACTTCTGGGTCTTCAGGGTCTTTTGTGTCTTTCACAGTCTACAGGGTAATTTGGGTGTTTGAGGTCCATTGGGTCTTCTGGGTCCTTGAGGTCTTTTGGGTGATCAGTCTTTGGGTCTTACCAAAATGTTGGGCCTTTGGGGTCCATTGGGTCTTTAGGGTCTTTTCAGTCTTGTGGGTCTTCAGGGTATTTTTGGGTCTTTGGGGTATTTTGGGTCTTGAACAGTCTTCAGGGTCTTTGGGGTATTTGGGTGTTTGGAGTCCATTGGGTCTTTTCGGGGTATTTTGGATATTCGGTGTCCTTGGGGTGTTCTGGGTCCTCTCAGTCATTTGGGTCCTCGGGATTGTTTGGGTCTTTTGGATCCTCGGGGTCTTTTGGGTCTTCCGGGTGTTTGGGGTCCATTGGGTCTTCGGGGTCTTTTCGGTCTTTGGGATATTTTGGGTCTTTAGAGTCCATTGGGTCTTCAGGGTGTTTTCAGTCTTTTGTTTCTGGGGTTTCGGGACTTGGCTTTCCTGGAAGAAGTTTCGGGAACTGAGTGGCGTGCTGATGAGGAGGAGAGTGTCGTTGAAGCTGAAGGGAAAGGTGTATGCTGCATGTGTGAGAAGTGTTATGATTTATGGGAGCGAGACATGGGTCATGAACGTAGAGTAGCAACGAAGGCTGGAAAGGGTGGAAATGCGAATGGTTCGACGGATGTGCGGAGTGTCGTTGAGAGAGAGGAAGACAAATGATGAATTGCGAAAGATGATGGGAATAGAGCCTGTGATTGATGCTGTGAAGAGGAACAGGTTGAGATGGTTTGGTCATGTGTTGAGGAAGGATGAAAGTGACTGGTTAAGAAGAGTGATGGAAATGAATGTAGAAGGAAGTAGAGGACGGGGAAGATCGAGAAAGACTTGGCTAAAGATGGTGGAAGAAGAAATGCGGGCAAGGGGGTTAACAAGGAGAGATGCAGAAAATAGGGCAAGATGGAGAAGATTGTCATGGGGACCGCAAGGCTAACCCCCGCTCTAGCAGGGAAAATGGCCTTAAAATGCATGTAGTTGTTGTTGTTGTTGTTGTGTCTTTGGGGTCCTCAGGGTATTTTGGGGCTTCATGGTATTTAACAGTCTTCAGGGTGTTTTGAGTCCATTGGGTCTTCGGAGTCCATTGGGTCTTCGGAGTCCTCAGTCTTTTAGGTATTTTAACCGGTTGACACACAGTCGTGTTCAAAGATTGCCCCTTCAACCCCCCCCCCCCTCTCCCGCCACCCCCCACCCCCCACTCAAATACCTCCGAAAGCACTACTCAAAGCCTTTAAAACCTCCCCTTATGAAGGGACACACACACACACACACACACACACACACACACACACACACACACACACACACACACACACACACACACACACACACACACACACACACACACACAGTGTTTTATATGGTAGTTTAGTAATTTGGCTAATTTGGTCTGAAAATGTTACCAAATTCAAGTTTTCCTTCAAACAAAAAGCTGTTAGTTTTAATATACACATCCCCAAACAATAATAGTTTTTGAAATGTTTTTCTCAACATAGCTTCCTGACAACGGTATGGGTGTGTGCATATTTAATAAGCTTTCGAAATAGCTTCTTTGGGGACTCGTAGAGGCAGTGGGACAAGATTTTCAATTCCGTATGCCAGGGAGGAGCTATCCGGTGTGACTATTTTTAGCACTGAATTGACATTGGTATTACGTCATTGCTAATGGTAGATCGTGTGCTGAGTTCCACGTGTTTTTTTCTTTTTTGCTACCGTCGTTACCCTTCAAAATGGCACGTACGAATGCACATGAATTAGAAAAACTTCTCATGGAGACTGGGAACAATGATCATGATTATTACATAGATTTATGGTCACCAAACTGCCAGCTGATGTTTGCTGTGTTATCTGGTCCGGCAGCATATTCTATTTGCAATACAATAGCTTAATCTTTTCGATGAAAATACTCATCGTGGCAGAATCTGGTACACCCAGCACTACGAGTGTACTCATAGTGGCAGAATCTGGTACACCCAGCACTACGCGTGTGTACTCATAGTGGAAGAATCTGGTACACCCAGCACTACGAGTATACTCATAGTGGCAGAATCTGGTACACCCAGCACTACGAGTGTACTCATAGTGGCAGAATCTGGTACACCCAGCACTACGAGTATACTCAATCTGGTACACCCAGCACTACGAGTGTCCTCATAGTCGGCAGTTAATGTGTTCAAGCCCGAATAGGAGCGCAAATCCTTAATTCATTTAAATATTTTAAAGACAGTTTCCAAACAAGTGTACAATGTTTTTGAATGGAAAGTTTGGTTCAAAGTGGAACAGAGTTGGAGATACGGAACATAGAGAGAGGAGAGAAGGGAAATTACGTGCTGACGAGGGCTTACCATTAAGATTCACGTTTACAGGCATTCAGGTGTGAATTTGTGATCGTCCTCTTTGCGTGCATGTCACCGATAACTTGTGGCGGTGAGTGAAGATGGGTGGAGGATGGAGGGAGGTTCTTGGGTCATTATTGAGTATGGTTAATGATCAGGCTGTCATTTTCCTCCCAGCAGGCCACATGGCAAAGCCTCATGGTGTACTTTAATAGAAGGATGCAAATGTTGACTCACATTTATATTTAAACTTATTTCTTAAAAAGGAAAAATATTTCTTCAAAGTGGCAGGTGAATTGAAAAGCTGTGCATTATGTACAAGTCGGTGATGGTGTTGGATGGCGGTGGTGGGAAAGAATTAGTGATTAGTTTATACGCGTACCTTTGTTTGACAGTCTGTATATATGAATGAATGATCGTTTTTTAAGGCCATTTTCCCCCCGCTAGAGCGGGGGTTAGCCTTGCGGGCCCCATGACAATCATGGTTCCCTGTTTGAGGCAATGTTTTTATGGCCGGATGCCCTTCCTGACGCCAACCCTTGGTCACGCTCTTACGATGCGCAGGGATACAGTGTACCTATTCTAAACCGGGGTACACACCGGGATCATTCATCCCAGCAAGCTGGTACTCAATTTGCCGACCTCGGACGGATGACAGGCTGAGTCAACCCCCCTGGCGTTAATTCAGCGATCGACCGGGATTCGAACCCAGGATCCTAGGATCCCAAGCCGGCACCCTAACCGCTAAGCCAACACCAGGCTGCTAAGCCAAGTCTGTGTGCTATTTAATTGGTACTAACACTTAATGTATAGTGTCGTGATACAGGGCTGCAGCCCCGGGTGGTCCTAACGACCGTCATACTACAATACAACCACAAAGAAGACAGCGGATAGACCTCGTACAATTAAGATCTCCATGAAACTTGCTTCCACAAGCCTTACAGATTGTGACTCAATTTGCATGACACAGTGTTCACGCTTGTGAATTGTGGGCAGTGAATTCATGCAGATGCCAGGTTTTTATATGCCTACTTTTACCGGATCTAAGCAGATATTGTAACGGGGAAGATTATAGACAGAGCGTTTACAGTCATGGCCAAAAATATTGGCACACTTGCACTTTTTTCAAATAACTCACAATTTTCTTGAAAAATAATGTTATGTTTTTGGGGTAGGGATGAAATACCTCAGACGAGATAGAATTGTGTCGGTTTAGAATGCTCCGCGTGTCGCGAAGAAGAAGAACCTACCTCAATGTAAATTAAGTTAGGCCGACTGTCCGGGTAAGATCGTGTATGTGTCTCCATACGAGGGGTCCATAAGGATAACCCTCAGTGTGTAATTGCCCTGTGATTTTTCCCTTTGTTGTTATTGCATCACAAAGGGCCACCAAAATAACTACAACGATCGCACTGTAAATGGACTCATTCGCTCACAACGCCGCCATGGCTAACAAACACCCAGCACATTTTCCGATCGGCACGCAAGCCCCGCCTCACGTCTTTCGACATCATCCGGACATTCCCGAAGAGAGATTATACTCCGCCTCCCTGACGTATCATAATGGGGAGGCCATGCCCCGGCCTTTGTGATCGAGTAGTACTTGGTGATTGGACAGAGTGTGACATGAGCGTGGAACATTCGGGAGAAGGCAAAAAGACGCGTCTCGCCATTTTGTCTCTCTCGTTCTGGCTGTTGTCGCGAGTGGACGCTGTGGTTTCGGGTGCGCCGGTGATGAGACGTTGTCGGGGCTTTCGGACTGTTTGCAACGTTGAAGGAGGAGGTGTTGGTTGACGGTGGTGCCCTGCAGAGAAGGACGGGGTCGCGAGCGAAACAGAGAGGATCCTGCCTGCTTGTCTCATGCCAGCGGGTGCGATTTTGCGCCATTTTGTGCGTTTCCCGCACCGTGGTTCAAGGCGATGACCAGCAGCTTTACCAGCTATTTGGGCATGCAAAGCTGAGTTTGGCCGATTATAAAAGGGATTTTATTTTTACTTTCGTTTTCCCCTTGTTTGTTTACGAGTCTGAGTGGAGACGTCTCAATTTAGGAATTTTAGTTTTACCTCACCTTTCATTGTTACTTGCATTTATTTTAATTAAATAATTAATTGTCGAATCTTACTTTTCTTGTATTGTGGATTTTGCTGTCCCGTCTCTGTGTCTGTGGGGATCGGATAACCCCTGCGTGTGTTCCCGATCAAGTAAGATCTCGAACCTTCCTGCACGTGTCTCTACCGCCAAATTGGGTATACACCTCGGAGTGAAAGCTTGTTTTGGCCATTCGTCCTCTTGGGGTCTTAACCCCGGGGACACAACAATAAGTTGAAATTGACAAATGTATTTCATCTCCACAATTATTTATTTCACTGTTAACATTAAAGAACCTTTGTTTTTGATTCAGAACTTTATATGTCCTTTTAAATCAGAAAATAAAAAGAAATGGCATTGACAAAATTATTGACACCCGAGACTTAATATTTGGTAGCACAAAATAACTGCAGCCAAGTGCTTCCTTATAGCCATGAATGAGCTCCCTACACCTCTCTACTGGCAGTTTGGCCCACTCTTCTTGTAAAAACTGCTCCAGTTATCTCAGATTTGAAGGGTGGCTTCTCCCAACCGTTATTTTCAGATCTCCCCACAGGTGTTCAATGGGATTTCGATCTGGACTTATTGCTGGCCACTTCAGAACAGTCTAGTGTTTTGTCTTGAACCATTCCTGGGTGCTTTTTGAAGTGTGTTTGGGATCATTGTCCTGCTGCAAGACCGATGACCTTCGACGGAGACCCAGCTTTCTGACATTGGTTGAACATTGCGCTCCAAAATGCCTTGGTAATCTCCTGATTTAATGATTCCATGCACAGTTTGCACATGTTCAAGGCACCCAGTGCCAGAGGCAGCACAGCAACCCCAAAACATCACTGAATCTTCTCCATGTTTGACTGTAGGGAAGGTGTTCTTTTCTTTGAAGGCTTCATTTTGTTTTCTGTAAACATAGAGATGATGTGCTTTACCAAAAAGCCCTAATTTGGTCTCATGTGTCGACAGGACATTCCCCCAGAAGGATTTTGGCTTGTTTAGGTATGTTTTGGAAAAACTCCATTCGGGCTTTCTTACGTCTCTCTCTCTCTCCCTCTCAACAGTGGGCTCCTACCACAGAACACCGTTTCATTGAGTTGGCGACGTATGGTGCAAGTTGAAACTGTCGTACCTTGTGTCTGAAGGTCAGCTTGAATCTGTTTGGCAGTTGATCGAGGTGCTTTCTTCACCATTCGAACAATCCTTTGCTCTAATCTTCGATCAAGCTTTCTCTTGCGGTCACGTCCAGGGAGGTTGGCTACAGTGCCATGGGCATTAAACTTCCTGATAGCTTTGTGTACGGTGGACACAGGAACATCAAGGTCTCTGGAGGTGGACTTGTAGCCTTGAGATTGTCCATGCTTGGCTACAATCTTGTGTCTGACCTCCTCAGACAATTCTCTGGTTTTCTTTCTTTTCTCCATGCTCATTGTGGTACACACAGTGATACAAAACAGCAGAATGACTCCTTTTCTCGATCCAAACTGGTTGAATGAGTGATTTTTATATTGCAGGCACCTGGAACTCACCACAGGTGAGTTCAATTCAAAAGTAAAGGAGAATCACCTGCATGAAATCTAATTATTTCGAACAACTTCTAAAAGGTGGCAATAATATTGTCCGGGCCATTTTAGGATTCCTGTGTGGAATAAGCTAAGATTTCGTAATTTTTTCAGCTTTTTTTTGTTTTGTTCCACTGCAAACCAAATAAATACATATGTGGATTCCAAAATATTTTTTAACTTCAATATTTTCTGGAAGAAATGGTGCATTATTTGAAAAAATTGCAAGGGTGCCAATATTTTTGGCCACGACTGTAGCTCACATAGCCAAGATATGTACCTTAAGACAACACAATAAATTATTTGAAAGCAAATATAATTCCAAATTATAATTTGAGAACACACTGTGCACTCCCTAATGCTGCACCCCTTTCTTGCTTCCACAAACATGCATGTGAGGTTGTTAAATTATATATGTTCAGGAAAAAAGCCCATCAAAATTACGGGTGCACAAAACCCAACACAACACAGAGGATTACAATACACACAATGTTATGGATTACGTCCGAAGAATTATTTGCAATAAGGGAATGGGAATGCGTTGAAAATGGATTCTGGAAAATGGATTAACGGTCAACACATCAGGTGGGATTTCTTTGATATGCTTCAGGCGTTAATGTGAAATGCACAAACATACGGCGTATAAGCACAGCTTTGATTGTTCTCAAAATAAATAAATAAAAAACACGGGCGGTGTATAAGCACAGTCTCGTTTGCTTCTGAAATTGTTTTTTGCAAATGCAGGTGGTGTTTAGGCACAGAGCGATGGCTTGATTGCTCGATGCCTCATAAAAAAAACTCGGTTTATGTAATGAAGCCAAAACTGCTTATGTGTGCATAGGTAATATATCGTGTTTATATAGCTTGGATAGATTCTAATTTCACTGGGCCATGAAGGAATGATCCTATAGGCCAGAAGGCTTGAAGCCTGGGGCCTACACAAATTGTGTGCCTCAGAACGGCTATGACACCGATGTGCTGCAACCTTTCTACATTTGATGATTGTTTTAACAGTCGCTTTTGGTCCTTTTCACACTGAAGAGAAAGCCTATCGGGAACGCATAGCGATTGTAAATCAAACACTTCTGAATGTGTCTTGGACATAACAGAGCAGAAAAATGGCAGACATATGATTTTTTTTTTTCAGTGCTGGAGGCAGATTCCAATTGTGGGTGGAGTCAGGCCAGCTGTCCAACCAATGGTTGTAATGAAACATACATACACATTTTGAGGTTCGGCTAATTTTATATCGAAGATTGCTCATTGAGTTATTTGGTTTAAATATGTTGTTCTCCCCCAAAAATGGTTAAAAAAAAACTATTTCATAGCTACGACATACCCAAATATTGTCTGCGCTTTTTTGGAAAACATGCGTGAACATTCAAAAATTCAGCAATTCTGGATCCGATTATTATTGATTTATCTTGCCTTACATCCTTTTATGTAGAAATTTGCAAAAACGCAGGAACTACAACATCAGTGAACCTTTCCTTTTTTTTGGAGTCACCACCAATCTCTGGTCCACAATACACGACTTTCGAAATAAGGCTTTTGCCCCACAATTCACCTAAACAAGCAAGGCTCATTACACCTATCGGCTCCAACCATTCCATATTTGATGATTCCTTTAACAGTCGCTGAGGTCGTTTTACACTGAACAGAAAACCTATAGGGATGGCATGGCGATTGTGAATATGACACTTCCGAAATTTGTTAGGTACCAAAATGGCAGACGTATGATTTTTTCATGTTACAATTATGGGTGGCATCAGGTCAGCCATCCACAACCAAGAGGTATAGAGCGGACATACATGTACATACATACATACATACAGTACTACATTTGCTCCATTATACGAGTATATATGATTACCTGTGTTGTCCTCGCGACACCAGGCTAAAAGTGCCACAATTAGGGGAAATGAGTCACTGAAAGCACACACACAGCGCATGCTCGTAAGATGTCGTTCCTGTACAGAGACAGTTCAAAAACGCTATTGTCTTGTGATGTTTCTCCTGTCCCCATGCCCCTCACAATTAGCCCTTCCACATCAAGAATTAATATCCCGTCGTTCTGATTAATTCATTCATTAATCACATTTCAAATATTTATTTGGCTGAAATTTTACGATGATTATAATGTGTTAATTACACTATTAAATAGTAGTCAGGTTCACTATGTTTTTTCGTTCAAAATCATGGTAGATTAGCAAACCTATACATTTTTGGAAACGTTATTACATGGAAAATCTGAAAATCAATGTTTACATTTGCCAATTCCGACCAATTCGATTCGACCAATTCGACCAATCGACCAATTCCATTCGACCAATTCGACCATTCGACCAATCGCTTCGATCGACCATTCGATCGATTCGATTCGATTCATCGAATTCGATTCGATCGACCATTCGACCAATTCGATTTGCCAATCAATTTGACCGACCTTTGCTTGTGTGGAACGGACTGTGAAAACGATGCGGACTATATTGTCGGATACGACACACAGGACAGTGATGACGAACTCTAAATGGCATATTCTGTAATCGTGTATGTTTGATGCCATTGACTGCCTGTGTATATTTTGTCATTGACTGCCTGTGTAGATGTGAAGTTATACTGACTGCATGTGTATATATGATTTTGCTGACTGCCTGTGTATGTTTGGTGATATGAATTATTGTGACACATTTTGATGTTATTACCTGCCTGTACAAAATGATAACATGTATTTGATTATGCAACTTATCGCGAATATAAAGACAGTATTTTGCAACTCAAAACCTTTGATTCGTGTCTTACCATTCCCCATAGCACTAATTTGATACTTTCATTGGATTCCTTGTCCCTGAAAATATAGGTTTAGTATATTTTTAAAAGTTTTTACGGTAATTAGAGGCAGAAATAGAACAAAATATGTATTTTACAGTGGACATTTTGAAAATCCAAAATGGCCGCCATACAGGTATCTCTCCAAATGTAAACATTGATTTTTAGTTTCCTTATGCTATAACCTTTCCAAAAATGTATAGGTTTGCTAATCTACCATGATTTTGAACGAAATATAATTTATTGACATTGTGAACCTGACTATAGCATGAAGGTATAATTTCCCGATTCTTGTGAAAAAAAGTCTTATTTATCATGTTCGAGGCAGGGATGGTTAACCCAGCAATAAAGCAGGTCATTGACTTGTGGATAAACCCGAAATTTGATGGTAATGGGGGAAAATGGGGGTGTCGTTCAGGTCAATAAGTAGAATTAGAGTATGGGGGTCAACATTTCCATATGATATTCGCATATCATAAGGGTTTCAACTTTGGAGAACATACGAATATATATATATATATATATATATCTCCATGGTAAGATGTCCAACCTTTAATTGAACAAACAATGACTCAACGTTTCGATTAACAACATGTGACAAAGCCACACGCCTCCGTTAATCTTCCTCAAGAGTGATAAAATCATCTCAACATCCCTTTATATGCAAAGTGGGCGGGGTATATGCAAAGTGGGGTGGGCAAAGCTGGACAGCCAATGAAACCGTATCACACCGCTCTCGTGAACGGAGACGTTACTGACCAAATTCAAAAATCAACCGCATATTAACGGTTCAAAATATACGGTGATCGATCACACAAGAGGTGGTTGACTTACCGGTAGCGTTTGACCCACTCTTGTGTAAACGAAGCAGGCATTCCGTACTTTGAACAACGAGTCCACATAATATGTCACACAAGGTTTTTATTTGGACAATTTGCCCCCTCCCCCTCTTCCCCTCCCCGTCCCTCCAAACCACCCCTCTCCCAAACCCCCCCCTCCGCTTCCACCCCCCCCTCTGGTTCCCCCCCCCCCCCACATTTTATCACCCCCTATACCCCCCTTCCCGCATTCCCCTTTACCGCATAGGGCCACATGTGATGATCTTGATATTATGGCAATTTTATTTTATCTTAAAATTTTTTTGCTTTAATATATTTACAGTTTTAATTTAATTTACAATTTAATTGTTTACAAGTTTAACTTTTAATTAAATGTAATGATTGTTCCTGATTTTCTAAACACTTGAGTTATAATCGAGCATTGCTTACAGGATTATTTTGAACCGTTAATAGCGGTTGATTTTTGAATTTGGTCAGTAACGTCTCCGTTCACGAGAGCGGTGTGATACGCTTTCATTGGCTGTCCAGCTTTGCCCACCCCACTTTGCATATACCCCGCCCACTTTGCATATAAGGGGATGTTGAGATGATTTTATCACTCTTGAGGAAGATTAACGGAGGCGTGTGGCTTTGTCACATGTTGTTAATCGAAACGTTGAGTCATTGTTTGTTCAATTAAAGGTTGGAGATCTTACCATGGAGTCATTTGGATTTACTCCCAACCGCAAATCTTTGCTTATATATATATATATACACAAAGACAAAATGTTACATTAACCAGTTTGATTTAGCAGCAAAAACATATGTATCTTTGCTGCGATATCAAAATGATCGGTGCATCATTTTGTGGAAATCCAATGTCAATATAAATTGATCAATCTTTCTTTGTTTTTATGACGATGAAATAAAGATTTTGGAAGGTAAGCCACCCATGAGATGTAAAATTTTATGGAAACACATAATTCATGAATCACCATAGTCCAAGATTTCAGCCTGATGGATCCCTCAATATACCAACAACTACAATAATGAGCAGCTGATGTAGTCGATTCCCAAGATTCCAACCTCCTTTAACATTGCCATCTTCGCACCGTCTCATGTACCATTGGTGCATGAAAATTCAACATGGACTCACCACTGAGATTACAAACGAATCACATCAATGCAGTGAAATCATAAAGTACATCTGCCATGTAAGAAGTTTTGGGCACAAACATTTGTCTGCATTTTGCTTCCAAATTCAAAAGGGATTTTAATGCCCAGCCACGTGATTATAAAGTAATTGCTGCTCATTAATTATGACGAACCAATTAACAAAGTGAGGTGTGCTCTATGGAATCCTGCTTTTCATGCTGATAATCTTGTGTGGAAACGTTCATGTTGTTCAGTTGGTTTTATTGGAATGCTTGTAAACAGGTGGTGTATCATGAGTACAATGCAGGCCTTGTCCTCCTCCCTCCATTCTAAAATTTAAAGATATACTTCCATTAAACCATGATTGGGCAATACTAAAATTGAGGCCTGCATTTTCACAAGGTAATCAAGAAAGGTATACGCCATTAAGCCAAGCCCATCATGCCTGTGCTATATCCACATCCCAGTACTCCCATATATTGTAGGTAGTGTCGGTAATTATGCAGGTAACCCAAACCAGGGAATTTGATCACGACATTGGCACACAATGCTCGAATTCTGTTTGAACATTCCAGTTTCCTTTTCATTTCTACAATATTAGCTAAGCTACTTTCACAAGCACAACTGTAACGGCACTCGGTAGGGTGTATACCTCCGCCAGGCTGAACACTTCACGTTTTGTATCGCACCGATGGGCCAGATCTGGATCCAGACCTTAACCAAAATCTCATTGGCTTGTTCTTGTCATTTAACCAACTCATCCACTAAGTTTTGTCATAAGTCATCCACAGCTTTTTGAAATATCGTGCTATGTATCGTTTTTGGCCCCATCTACTAATAATGAATCACTTTTACAATTCTAGTATCCAGATCAGGATCTTCACCAAAATCTAATCAATTCACATTCGACGCACACCCAACCTGTTCATTAAATTTTGTCCGAATCCATTCATAACCTTTTTCAGAAATCCTGCTGACAATCTGACAGACAGACAGGGGTGAAAACATGAGCTCTGTCCACCTTCGGTGGTGGAGGTAACTGGAAAGAGCAATCGGAGATTACAGACCCTCGCCAGGACTTGTTTTGTGTGGTGTATTTTGTGTGACAAATAAATGAAAGGACTTACGAAATGAAAGGTCATTGATTTCAAATTAAAGGTCCAAATGGTCTAAAGGGCAAAGGTCTGAAAAGGTGTAAAGGTCAAAACTCAAAAGTTGTAAAAGTCTGAAAAGGTCTCAAAGGGTCGAAAGGTTCTATCATGTCTCAAAGGTCTTAAAATGTCGAAGTAGTCGTAAGGGTGGAATTGAAGGTCTAAAGGGTCTGAATTGTCTGAAGAGGTCGAACACATCTTAAAACTTCTAAAAGGGTCTGTAATGGTCTAAAGCGGATTTAAAGGTCTGAAAGATATGAAGGTCTAAAGGCTCTAAATGGTGTGAAGGTCTAAAGGGTATTAAAAAGTCCAAAAAGGGTCTAAGTGGTCTGAAGGGTATAAAGGGGTCTTCGGGTCTAAATATCTAAAAGGCAAGTTCCAATTGTACGTAATTAATGGACGTAATTTACCGATTTTGTCACATTCCAATAATACGTAATAGACGTACTCACGTTCAAACCGTACATAATTAATAGACGTACTGTTGTGTCAACTTCGGGGCATCATGGTGAGTACACTGGTAACCCAGAGAGCGTCGCGGCATTAAATAAATAGACACTACTGTGCCCTTAGTGGTGTTTTAAGGGTGAAACCAACATACGACAGGAGGCAGAAGGTAACTTTATAAGGAAACTATCCAAGTTAACTCCCAACTCTCGATGTGGCATCTTAGCTCAAGCATGCAGTTCATACAGTAAACCGCAGCGGGTTACAAATGGGTGAAAGGTCGGCGGTGAGCACGGTTGAAAGGATCTAGTCCAGAGTGTGAAGCCAACTGCACTGTCACGTTTCTGAAAAGAGCCCTTGGAACAAAACTGAAAAAGTTGAACAGCTTGGTCCATGAACTGTGATTCCTTACCGAAGCGGAGGTGGACACTTTGGGTCCTGGGAGGACTCGGCTCCACCTCCTGAAACCCGCAAATGGAGATGACAACCAACGACACACACAGGAAGTATCAAGGTGGATACTGTTTGGGCCCAGATTGCTTATTGTGTTTATGGTGATGTGGGTGTGGATGTGTTTTTTGTAGTTTCCTTTGTTTGGTGGGGGGACGTTACGAAGGGATGTCACTGTAGTGTCTTTGCGGTGTGTGTTTTAATGTGTCTAGGGGCCTGTGGGTGGTTGTACATGTTGTGGCATGGGTGATTGGGGTTTGCATTTGCTGGTGCAAGGAACTGTGCACCTCTCACGTCTAAGAGGTCTTTGATTTTTGCAATTTTATCTGTGTGTAAATGCTCGATGGGTATTGTTAATGTGCCACCTGTGATGATGCAAAGGGCTTTGTTTTGTTGAGAGGTGTGTTTGATAGGCTGAAGGCCCAAGATGAGCTGGCATAGTTGATGACTGAGCTAATGTACTGTTTGTATGTTAGTGATGTCGTTTCGTTGTGGTGTACAAAGTCGATGCCTGTGAGTGGCTCCAAGTGTGTTCAGCCTGGGCGTGCATGTTTTTATAATGTTCGTGATGTGATCTGAGAATGACATGGATGTGTTAAAAGTGACGCCGAGTATTTTTGTTTGTTGTGTGTGTGGAATAGGGATGTTGTTCAGTGTGATGTGTGGTGCAGCGCTATGTTCCTTGGTATAATTTGTTGGAAGAATGACTGTTGATTTTGAGGGGGCTACTTTTAGTCTCTTTCTGGTGAGCCAGGTTTGTAGGGTGCTGAGGAAGGGTTGAAGTTGTGCTGTGGCAGTGCTGCTGTTGCTATGAGTCGAGGTGATGTCCGCATATGAGACTATTTGTACGTTATTGGGTGGTTGTGGAATGTCGTGCATGAACAGATTACAGAGTGTGGGGGAAATTACTGAGCCTTGAGGGACTCCATTCGGAAAGCATTTTAGAAATTTTGTGTGTGTGTGAATTTCTACTTATGTGTGGTCATGCGGTGTTTAGATGCTTCTTGACAATCTTCTGTTTCAGTGATGCTCGACGAACATGGCGAAATGGGAATCAAGGTGGATGTTTCACTGAGGTGCGGCCAATGCTTCCCAGAAGCTGGTCGAAGGTCTCGGCGGGTAAATCCGTCGTGAAATGTTGATTTTCAGGAGACTAAAATACCAATGCTTCGGGGTGACCAGAGCGGTGGTTAAGCAAAATGGATATTCCATCGGCAAAAAGCGATCTAAAATAGCGGAAAAAAAAAATAACCCTGGGAAGTAGAAAAGTTTTTCGGGTTGTTGTGAACAGCGAATGGGTGGGGAAGTAGCACTATGCTGATAATCCCAAGGGAAACCAAAGAACAGTGAAGTACACTATTCACTCGCGCCACGTTATCGCACCTTTTAGCTCCAAGCTCCTTGACATGAGAGAGTCCACATAATCCTCTTCTTCGTCACCCTCATGCTTCGTCCTCGTGTACTCAGAGTTGATTGGTTGTTCCTGGTTTTAAACCATGCCCCACAAACCAAACGTTTGCTAGGCGCTCGTCAGTATGTGAGGAACAAGCTTGGTGAATCGATTCTGCCTGCACAATCTGTTACTGTATAAACTGATGCACGTAAAACTAGAAGTCACTGTAGTGTTGTGTGCGTGATGACCTGCCGTTAAAAATTTACAAATGACCGTCTGCATGACAGGTAATTGGCCGAGTCAGCGTTTGGTGTTGTGCATGTTTGTGTTGAGTATTTTGTTTGTGAGTAAGAGCTTTGGGAGTGTGTCAAACGCTTTGCTGATGTCTACTGTGGTGAGAATAGTGCATTTTGGTAGTTTTCTATTGTTGAAGCTTTCAAAGGTGTTTTGTGTGAGGAGCGTGGTGGTGGAGTGGTTTGGTCTGAATCCGTGTTGGGTGTGTGAGAGAGGGATGTGAGGGTTTGTGAGTGTAGGTATAAGGTGTTCTGTAACCA
Organism: Myxine glutinosa; assembly: GCF_964187855.1. Classification (NCBI taxonomy): domain Eukaryota; kingdom Metazoa; phylum Chordata; class Myxini; order Myxiniformes; family Myxinidae; genus Myxine; species Myxine glutinosa. Next base: position 21,267,010 of record NC_136267.1, on the reverse strand, counting down.
TGGAGGGTGTGCAAAGTCATGTGATAGGTCTGTAAGAGGCTGCTTTGGTGGGATCTTCGTTTGGTTTAAGGAGGATAATGATTTTGCAAAGTTTCCAAATTTGGGGAATTCTTGAGTTTTGGTCGGAGAAATCGCTTATATTTCTGAGAGCTGATATGCCCTGTGGTCTAAGGTGTTTTTAAATTTAAATTGGAGATGTTGCCAGAGCCGGTAGCCTGCGAGTTGTCGATGTTTTTGATTATTTTTGTTGTTTATGCGGGAGCGAATGGCATGATGGTGGTGTCGAGTTGGTAGCTGAGTTTGCGTCTTGTGATCCATCTTTCCTCTTTTCTGGGACCCATGTGACTTGTGTTTGCGTAATTGGCGATGAGGATGTCGGATTGTTGTTTTTTCTGATTGTATGCTGGCTGTGGTAGTTTTGGCTGCATGTGAGGGTGTTATGCCACTGTTGGAGTTATTGATGCTGTTTATGGTTTTGTACAAGTGCTTGCTATTGGTTGATTGGTTTAGTGTTTGTAGAAAGGAGCAGTTTTGTGTTTTTTTTCATGAGTATTTTGTTGTTGATTTCTGTGTTTAGTATTTGAATCATTTTTACTTTGTCTGGTTTTTGGGTGTCTGTGTGTTGTTTTAGATCGTCTCGTTGTTTGATGAGATGTGTCATTTCAGGCGAGTAGTTGAGGTTGTAATTTTTGATATTGCCCTTTGGAATGTATTTGGTAGCTGCGGTTGTGATGATTATATTGAACTGTTTGATGCGGATGTCAATGGTAGTGATGTTGTTATAAGTTGATGAAAATTTTGTTCAGTGTCGTGCTCAAAGTTGTCCCACATTGCTTTTTTGTAATTGGTGAATGTTTTTGTTTGCGTTGAGGTTTATAGTTGCGTTTATGGTAATGATGATGGGTTGGTGATCTGAAGGGAGTTGTTGAACTGTTGTCCATGTGGTTGTGGTGCAAAGTGATGGAGAACAGAATGCCTTGTCTGGTGATGAGTTATTGTAACCAGGTAGGTGTGTGTGTGTGTGTGTGTGTGTGTGTGTGTGTGTGTGTGTGTGTGTGTGTGTGTGTGTGTGTGGGTGTGTGTGTGTGTTGGTATTGGTATTGGTATTGGTATTGGTATTGGTATTGGTCTGGATTGTTAAGTATAAATAACGAATTTAGTTGTGTGACAATGGTCTGGCCATGGAGTTTGGTTGGTGATGGGTGTACCAGGCCGTCTCTTTGGCATTGAAGTCCCCTCTGATGATGGTGTTTGGGAGGGAACGAAGGTTCCTTAGTTGTGGTGAGTACGGTATTTGGTTGTCACAGTGGGGGGGGGGGGGGGGGGGGGGATGCCTGGTGGAATGTAAATGCTTATGATGCTTGTGTGTTCTTTTTTGTTACCAATTTTGAATTTTGTTTTGTTACCGCTTGAAGTTGCAGGGTGTTTGTCGTCTGGTGGTGAAAGTGCTTTTGTGTCTCGTGTGGTATTTGTGCATCGAATCGAATTGTGAATGTATGTGATGAGGCCTCCACCTCTGGTGTTCGGTCTGTCTGTGCGTATAGTTGGGGATAGTCGGTGACAGTCCAGTCCAGTCCAGTCGGCGACAGTCAGATAGTCGGTGATAGTCGGTGATATAGTTTGTTTTTCTCGTGTAAGTTGGTTTCTTATATGATGGCTATATGAATGTTGTTTATGAGAATGAAGTGTTTAAGTTGCATGGTCTTGCTGATGAGGCCGTTTGTGTTGTGTTGGAGGATATTAAGGTTTTGTGTGCGTTTCATGGGTTCAGGAGGTTGGGGTCCCCTGGTTGGTTTCTATGTCTGGCTAGAATGGGTAGGGAGGGGAGGGAGGGGAGGTCACTCCCCAAAGAAGAAGAATGAAAATAATAAATAAATAAACGTTTGTTGTGGAGATATGTCATGCATATGTGTGAGAGTAATGTGTGGTGCTTTGAATGATTCTGTGTGAGGTGTTTTTGTGGAAGGTGAGAGGGAGTCCATGTGGACTGATCAGCGCTCTGACGGCGACCGCACTGCTCCGACGAATCCGACAAACCAGCAGGGAAGAGGGGGGAAGATTTGGCCCCCGTCTTGCGTTGGGGGGTGCGACCACCACGAAGAGGCATCACCATTAGTTGCTTCTAAACGGTAATTTTAATGGGTTCTAAAATGTAATTATAGAGGGTTCTAAAGTGTAATTAGAGGGTTCTAAAGGGTAATTATAGAGGGTTCTAAAGTGTAATTATAGAGGGTTCTAAAGGGTAATTATAGAGGGTTCTAAAGTGTAATTCTAGAGGGTTCTAAAGGGTAATTATAGAGAGTTCTAAAGGGTAATTATGGAAGGTTCTAAAGGGTAATTATAGAGGGTTCTAAAGTGTAATTCTAGAGGGTTCTAAAGGGTAATTATAGAAGGTTCTAAAGGGTAATTATAGAGGGTTCTAAAGGGTCATTAAAGAGGGTTCTAAAGTGTAATTCTAGAGGGTTCTAAAGTGTAATATTGTAAAGTGTAATTCTAGAGGGTTCTAAAGTGTAATATTGTAAAGTGTAATTCTAGAGGGTTCTAAAGGGTAATTATAGAGGGTTCTAAAGGGTAATTATAGAAGGTTCTAAAGTGTAATTCTAGAGGGTTCTAAAGTGTAATATTGTAAAGTGTAATTCTAGAGGGTTCTAAAGGGTAATTATAGAGGGTTCTAAAGGGTAATTATAGAAGGTTCTAAAGTGTAATTCTAGAGGGTTCTAAAGTGTAATATTGTAAAGTGTAATTCTAGACTAGAGGGTTCTAAAGTGTAATATTGTAAAGTGTAATTCTAGAGGGTTCTAAAGTGTAATATTATAAAGTGTAATTCTAGAGGGTTCTAAAGTGTAATATTATAACGTGTAATTCTAGAGGGTTCTAAAGTGTAATATTGTAAAGTGTAATTCTAGAGGGTTCTAAAGTGTAATATTGTAAAGTGTAATTCTAGAGGGTTCTAAAGTGTAATATTGTAAAATGTAATTCTAGAGGGTTCTAAAGTGTAATTCTAGAGGGTTCTAAAGTGTAATATTGTAAAGTGTAATTCTAGAGGGTTCTAAAGTGTAATTCTAGTGGGTTCTAAAGTGTAATATTGTAAAGTGTAATTCCAGAGGGTTATTTTGGGTAATTCTAATGAGTTCTAAAGGGTAATTCTGATGGGTTTTAAAGATTCTAAAATGTAATTCTAAATGTTCCTGTGGATTTTTCTCTCTTCCTCAGCCACACTATTTTCAAAGACAGGTTCAGTGTTGCCAAAGCAGCCCCATGGCAAGGATTACACTGGGTGATTTTACTTTTCATTCCCGGTGGTAGTCAGGGTATAAATTTGTTACTTGGGCAGAGTGCTGGCGATAGCTCGCCTACTCTTCATGAAAAACACCTTGGGATCTTCAACATCCACCAAGTAATGCTCGCAGACAGGACATCCACCTTAACGTTCATCAGAGGGATGGCACACTTTGTGATGTCGTGCCAAGCCTGCGAAGCACCATTCCAACAGTTTATACTCATACTCGGCCCAACAATCAAACTTAGAGTAGACAACACAAAGGCAAGTGCACTACCACTGGGCCATCCTGTTGGATTATGGATACACCTCTCCGGTTTAAAAGTTACTCATTCATTAAAAAAAAATACTCTTTCACGGGAACACTTCAATTGGTCTTGAGCTCTGCAATAGATCAACACAATCTGATTTTACAGTTAAGCTGTTTGACTCTTCATGGTCTCTACTTTGACCTTGGGTGGACAGGGGTGATCTTATGAGGACATTCGTTTGGGATTGTAGAGGTGCCGACCTATGGCTGTCTGTCCGTGCTCTATTCTTTTTAAATGCTGAGTGTCAAGAAAGGAAGAAGCACGTACCAAAGAAGCAGCATGCTTTACTTTGTAAAAAAAAAAAAGAAGTCTTTGGTATGACTCGATCGGGGTCATGTTTGAACAGCTGACCTCGCAGACTCAGTCTCACAGTCTCACTCACAGTCCTCGCAGACTCACTCACAGTGGATACTCTATAAGCATTACGCCATCAAGACTGGTGCTTCAGTTCTTGTGTACTTTTAAAGTCTCAAACAATGTAAGAAAAAGAAGAAAGAATGGGGAAGTGGAAGTGTGCGAGTAAGAAAATATCAAAAAAAGAAAAGGAAATATCAGAAAATATAGTAAGAAAAATAAATAAAATAAATATCAGTAAATATAAATATAAATATATAAATAAATAAAATATATTATAAATATATAAATAAATATATAAATATTATAAAAAATATAAATATTATAAAAATAAATATATAAATAAATATATAAATATTATAAAAAAAATATAAATATTATAAAAATAAATATATAAATAAATATATAAATATTACAAAAAAATATAAATATAAAAATAAATATATAAATACATATATAAATATAAAAATATATAAATATTATAAAAATAAATATATAAATAAATATATAAAATATAAATATAAATAAAGTAAATATCAGAAAATATAGTAAGAAAAAAAAAAAAAAATATGAAGAAAACATCAGGCACATATAAAACACTGACGTTCAGCGAACCTGCAAATATAAGCAGTTTTTTCTTATTAGTATTATTGATCTTGTTTCTTCCCTCACAGCACTTTGAGATTTTCCAGCTTCACTTTAATGCCTTGCTGGTTAAGGGAACACTTGGCTGTAACTCCACAAAAGGCTATTTTGTAAAGCGATAATTCAAGTCGTCAACCATGGCACAGTCACTACAACGGAAAAGAACCTGGTATCGGCCGCCATTCTACTGTGTGCACGTTGTCATCATTCCACAGGTCAATTGGATTTGGACGGAAGGATTAAGATAAACTTTTTACATCCTTTTGCTTTTGCATATAAGTTGCTCCTTTGTGCAAGTCAAATGTGGCAAATGTAAGCACGTTGGTTCAAGCCTGCTTTAGGGCAAAATCGAATAAGGTTTTGGCACAATGAATGTGACGTCTTTATAATGTTCCAGGAAATGTACTCAACCACTTGAAACTGCACAAATCACATGGCATAACGAAAAGACTTGGTTATTTTTGTATTTAAACGTGATATAAATAAGCACATCACTCAAAACGTAACCTTTGAATCTAATTTTCAAAGATTATCCCTCCTCTCCCACCCAAACCCAATTCCATCACAGCGGTGCGATGTATCCCCTGTGCGCCCGGCTGCCCAAACTGCAAGGATGCTCGTCCATGTGAGGCCAAGCCACGTCCTGCACTGCACATCGCTCTGATTTCCGTGCAGCTGGGGTGCCTGCTGCTGATTCTGTTCGGCATGACGGTGGTGTACCACGCCCGCAAAAACAAGGTTTGGCGAAGGACAAGGACTCTGTTAACCTTCAGATGACCAGTGAGGCAAAAAATTATTGAAGTTAAATGTGATTTGAGATATACCTGTGGTCCTCCTGCACCCCATTGGCCGTCTGATGGTCAATTATATTGATAATGATGACTTTTTGAGCAGAGAGTCAGAGGTACTTTGCTTCAAGCTAGCAAAAGGTGACTTCCAATGGTGAAAACCGGACAACTGGCTGGCATGCAGCAACCTACTTCTAAAAAAAAAAAAGAAGTCTGCTTTGGGATCAGGAATAAATGAGTACGAAGAATTTAGACAGACAAGAGCAAGAAAGGAACGGAAAGATTGAGAGTGTCGTTCAATTGATGGACAGGACAGGCTATTACGTGCAATGTATCTTACCTGAATATTACTTCCCTCGTGCCTTTGGGATTTGCCATTGTTACCGTGGGAACTTGGCACTCTTATGCGGTGGCCGCTGCTGATTTGAGCGGAATGGCTAGACTGATCTGGCAAGCACATAGTGCAAACTTCAATGACTTCTACCCCTCGATCCCTCCTGCTGCTGTTGTCATTTCCCCAAAGGGACATAGCAGGTGACATACACTTTAATGTTGGTAAGGTATGAGGATTTTTTTTTTCAGGCTAATTGCAAAGGAGGTGCTAATGTAAGTCTTTTAGATGTTGCAACAGTGAGATCACATTACCAAAATATCCTTTGTCTCCATTATCGATGCTGGGTGAAGGTCTTGGCCTATCCATTGTTGACAAACTAGAGAGTCGTTTCTGAAGTTATGGTTGGATCTGCACTCTGTATGCTGCTTACAGAATAGTAAGGACAATGTTTATCACAGGATTTATTTTTTTGGTTTATCCTAGCTCGCACTGTTAGGCGCGTGAGGCTGCCGAGGGAATTTAATTGGCTCGGGGTTACACTCCTGGGTGGGTTGCCACCCCAGCGCATGACATTATAAGTGCGAGTGCAGTAGTTTGGAATTTGTTAAGGGTGGCGACGATAATTCACATACTCTTCACGAAAGACCCCGTGGGATGTTTAATGTGCAGTAACGAATGCTAGCAGACAGGATACTCGGTGTAGTTTGACGTCGGTCCGTCAGACGGCACACACATTGATACCTCCACCTGCCTGAAAAATACCAGGATGACAGGTCGCGAGACCGACATTCAAACCCATACTTTACAGCTCAGAGACAAGTGTGCATCCGTCTAACCTAGACTTGCCAGCCTTACAGGATTTGTATCCACTATTGGAAATACAGCTTCCATTGTTTGTACATTTTATGGCCTGGCATAAAGTCAATAATTGGCAATGGTGAGTGTTTGTTATTTTTACATTCGTATAACACTTTTATCCTTTTCACCGAAAACCAACCAAAACCTTATGTTAGTTTTCTACTTCTCTAAGCTGCCACCTTACTCATCAACCAGGACTGACAGGATGGCCTAGACATACGCACAATTGCTTCTGGGCTGTCTAACCTGGGTTTGAATCCTGAAATAGCTATAAATTGTCATCCTGGTGTTTCACTGGCACGGCGGTTCATCAATGTTTGTGCCGTCCCTCAGATGGACGTTAAATTGGGGCGTCCCATCTGACAGCATTTGTTGGTGGATGTTGAAGATCCATCGGTGTCCTCCGCGAAGAGGAGGTGAGCTGTCGCCGGCACCATGGCTGAATTCAAAATTCCTGCCCTAACCAGGAGAGGGCATTGCATCAGTGGCACGGCCACACCTCAGCCAGTGATTCTACCCTGCAGACTTGTGCTGCATATGAACGAACGACTCATCATTTCTAAAACTGAGATAGGTGTACTATTTTCACATCAGAATCCTCAGCTTCAGACACTGAATTGTAGTCTCCAATGCTGTAAACATATTGTCCTGTCTGCAGCTGGTTACCTCCGAGCTGAGGACGGATGAGCCGAACCAAGCTTTAACTCCTGAGGTGATCTCCAATTATGGCAGTTATTGCGCGCGCGGGACCGAAGAACCACGAAGCATTTATTCTCACGAAAGATACGGGTTTATTCTGAAACCCAACAATAACAATGCACAAAAATGTAACAATAATTATTCACAATAAAATAAGGTACGGAATGAGAATAAATAAAAAGTGCTGAGGTAAAAATGCTACGGCGAGGATCCTCTGCACAGACACAAAAACACACACAGGGTGAGGTCAGGGAAAAGTCATGCCATGGCACTCAGCTGGACCAAATGGATCCTGTGGTAAGTTAGCAGCCATAGAAGGCCGAAGCCACACAGTCGGGAAGCCCGGAAAAATGGCGGCAACGTCGAACGCCGAGGCCGCCCGGTATCGAGGCAAGTGGCGTAGATGGCCCGCTTTCTCTCTCGGGGCCAAGGCAGGCAGGCAGGATCACCGTCTTTAAGCTCTCCAACCTCTCAGCACACTCCAATCTCCTCAGACCTCTCTCAGTTCTCTCAGACTCACAAGCTCCTCTCAGAAAACATTCCCGCTCGGGGGACCTGCTGGTCCCGCCCATCGAACCATTGTAGTTCCGCCTCTCCTAGGCAGGTCGCCGCCCCATCGTGTCCATTGGACCGTGAACAACTTGGCCGGATAATGTTATAAATGTTAGGGATGGCCACAGGGGGTATTACGAACAGGGGAAATTAACCTTAATCCCTAATACTTCTTCTTGGCCGGAAATAATTAACACGTCATCATCCATCATATGATGCACATTTATACACAACCTTAAGCTGCATTTTCCCTACTTATTACATTGAAATGCTCTGACACGTCACACGGTCCATACTATTCCTATTCAATCGTACCTTTCCTACGGTATTCTCTAACCTACCCCCATAAACGTAACAATATAAAGCAGACAATTATAAATACACGTCGTGTGTATACTGCACTGTCCTTGTTATTTTGTGTTTCAAGTTGAACAATACTCTGTGTTTACTGCCAGAGCTTCAACAACTTCTCATTCCCACTTAAAAAAATTTTTTTAAATTCTTTTATTATATTACCGCTTGCTTTTGCATTTACTACAGTCAGAAGTAAATTGATTATGACACCTTCCTCTACTATAACAGAGTGTTCGCTCATCCGGAATTCTTTTGCTGGAGTTCCTGCTCTTCGGATCACTCCTGCTGTCCTTCCCTGTGAGTGACCTTTTGTTTTAAATCCCTGGAACCTCTATTGCCTTTCAAATGATGTTGCTTGTTTTACTGAAAATTTCTGGATAAAACCAAGCTACGGCTGTAGCCCGCATGTCTCACCGAACACGTGGTTCTATCATTTCCCCAGGTTTTCATCTTGTACTTCGATCCAAGTGTGTTTCGATGTATTGCACTGCGCTGGGTCCGTCTTCTGGGATTCGCAATCGTCTACGGCATCATTATCCTTAAGCTGCACAGGTTGCTTACCTTGTATACTCCCCCATTCATTGCACAACACCCTCTCATCCACAAAAATATTATTGGCATCTCATGCATTACTGACAACATGGTATAAATACTGTAGCAAAAGGATGTTGGTATTGGGGTAGGAAGAATAGAGGTGGATCTTCTTTTTAATTAACTCAAATCCAAAGTCTATAATTTCCTGTGCAGGAGACGAAGTGCCATTGAAGCCACTAGCAGAGTACCGCCCTGCGGCAGCATGTTCTTCTGACATCCCTTTATGTTGGCAGTGTATAGGCAACAGACCGCAGCCTTGATCGCTCCGGAAAATAAAAATAACCTGGTTTACGTGCAGTGCCTATAGTATAGAAAGTCTACACCCTCTTTCAAATCTTTCACCATTTGTTGCCTTATAGCCTGGAATTAAATTGCATTAAATCAGACTTTTTCCACCTTTATTTACACATCGTAACCCACAACTTCCAAGTGAAAAACAAATTCTACAAATTTCAGAACATGAATTAAAAATCCAAAACTAGAATATCTTGATTGTATAAGTGTCCACCCCCCTGAGTTAATACTTGGTGGAAGCTCCTTTGACAGCAATTGCAGCTGTGAGTCTGTTGGGATAGGTCTCTACCGATTTTGCACACCTTGATTGGGCAATATTTGCCCATTCTTCTGTACAAAACTGTTCAAGCTCAGTCAAGTTACGTAGCGAGCGTTGATGGACAGCAATCTTTAAGTCATACCACAGATTTTGGATTAGATTTAGGTCGGGGCTCTGACTAGGCCACTCAAGGACATTTATCCTTTTGTTCCTTAGCCACTCCAGTGTAGCTTTGGCTGTGTACTTCGGCTTGTCATGCTGAAAGGTGAACTTCCCTCTCAATTTCAGCTTTCTTGCAGAGGGCAGCAGGTTTTCCTCTTCGATTTTTCTGTATTTTGCTCCATACATTTTCCCTTCTATCCTGACAAGTACCCCGGTCCCTACTGATGAGAAACATCCCCATAACATGATGCTGCCACCACCATGCTTCACAGTAGGGATGGTGTTCTTTGGGTGATGTGCTATGTTGGGTTTTAGCCAAACGTAACGTTTTGCATTTAGGCAAAAAAGCTTATTATTTATTTTTTTTAAACTTTTTGTCACATGGCTTCATAATCTCCGGAGTGGTTTTTTGCATCCCTCAAACATGACTCAAGGTGGACTTTTGTTTTTATACACATCCCCTGATCTGTGCCTTTCCAAAACTTTACCCCGGAGGCCTTTTGAAAGCTCTTTGGAACTCACGGTTGAGTCTTTCCTGTGAAATATACTAACCAGTAGAGGAAACCTACAGCAACAGCTGATTTTATTCTGAAATAATCAGAATCATGACAATTGAACACAGGTGGAGGCCAGTTAGCTTGCTGTGTGATTTTGAAGGTGATTGGTTACACCTGAGCTAATTTACCATTGCTATTACAAGGGGCGTGGACACTTATGCAAGCAATATATTCTAGTTTTGCATTTTTAATTAAACTTGTGAAATTTGTTGAATTTGTTTTTCACTTGGAAGTTGTGGGATGCGATGCGTAAATAAAGGTGGAAAAAGTCTGATTTAATGCAATTTAATTCCAGGCTATAAGGCAAAAAAAGGTGAAAAATTTGAAAGGGGGTGTAGACTTTCTGTAGGCACTGTATATGAAGCAAAAGCATGCATATTGCTAGTGTCCATGTATAATACATCGTGGTTATATAGCTCGGATAATTCGAATTGCACTCCCCCCAAAGGAAGAAAATGGCAAGATGGATGAAAAAAAAAATTTCAGACGAAACTTGCAGAGACAACTACAGGGTGCCCTCGTCCCTGACAGTTTCAGCTTCCTCGGTCAAATCCTCTTGGAGGAGTATATGAAACATACATACAACATACTTGCTCTGCATTATATAGAGATTTCATGGCAAGAGATACAACACGTGGTTCGTCTGTTGACTTTTGAACTGTAGTTGAGGCAATCATTGGGATTTTGGCCATGGTATCAGCACACAATGGCCTACTGTGTTGAAAGGTTGAATGGGATCTTTAACATCCACAAACGACTTAACAGTTAACTTAACATCCCCTTCCAAAATCAAAGTGCACTTTATCATCCAGCACCATAGCAGCAGCGTTTAAGAATGACAGATTTGAGTTTGATCCTATTACGTTAGGAAGCGAAGACAGACTACACAGCAGCTGAAAGGTGAAGACGTCAGTCCAGTCTTAACATGATATAATTTTGATTCAAACATGGTGCTTTGGACCCATTATCCAGAAACTAAGCTCCTCGTTTTGTGACACTACTGAAGCATATAATCCCCTGAGCATAGGATCAAGTGCTCTGGCACAAGAAAACCTTCTTCCTCTTTAATCACCCCTATTCACTGGCTCATTTATGCCATGGGAAAGGTTTTTTTTAAAGAAGGTAAGAGAACATTTTTGAGAGGCACCATGTCCCCTCCCCTTACTCTCTTTCTCCTGTAGAGTTCTCAAGGTGTTCTTGGCACGAACAGCCCAGCGCTTGCCTTACCTGACCAGCGGACGAATGCTGCGGGTCCTCTTTGTCATCCTTCTTGTTGTGGTGTGGTTCCTTGTTGCCTGGACGATGGCCACTTGGCACAACTTGAGTCTCGGAGTGTCCCTGGTGGAGCACAACACCACGTATTCTGGCCTACGCTTCTTATATTGCCGCCTTGAATATTGGGATTATATGCTGTCCCTTGGTGAGTGTACCCCCTGCTTTATATTGAACATATTGGCATCTTAGAGCTTTATAAGTTTAAGTATTATC